>NC_061489.1:27026855-27124355 GCF_022539355.2 Hippoglossus stenolepis | reverse complement strand
AGAAAATTGTGGTAATTTAAAAACATGAGAAAGTTGTTGGTTAAAAATCTAAGTTTAAATCTTCAAAAATCAGCCGTAAGTAATTTCCTGTAAAATGATGGAAATCAGCGGAACACTCAGTTCTGTACATGCTGCCTCCTTCACAGATGATAATATACAGAACACAGTAAAACCCAGAGAAGAGTCGTAGATCAGGGATCAGTGCAGTCATGCCTGTATCTCCTCTTTCAGTTTGCTCGATGGTTTTCAGGCAGGAGCGTAAACCATAATCCTCTGTTGTCTCACTTTTTTAAGAGAGCAGCAATAGAAGATTCATTTCCCTCTGTCACGCTCTTAATATCTGCCACCGAACGCTCAGCGGAGCGGCTTGGAGGCGCCGCTTGGCGACAAGAGGCGACTTTTTCCGGTTCAGTGTTTGTGGAATAAAAGCAACGTGAAGACAGACAGGCTCACGGCACCCGAGGCCATAATTATCCTGTTTGTTTCGAGGCTGGCGTTTTGTTTTATTCAAATCTCCGCAGGGCTGACGAGGCTCGGGAAAGGCTCATTTTACTGTCATGTCAGGTTTGTCAGCGCGAAGACGCAGCTTTGCATTAAATATCCTGAGTCTTTTGTTACAGAGCAGAATGAACTGCGGGAGACAGCGGCGCTTTAACAGCCACATTAAATCTCATGAAACCAGGAGCACATTCTTCACTGTAAACAGAAAGATTCAGATTAGCATTCGCTCCCCATGAGACGGAATCACACACAAACACCAAGTGACATCTTCACTCTCAGTGACAGGCAGCCGATCGTTTAGTCGCAGCAGCCGGGAGCACGAGAGGTCAGAGGGACGACCAGAGAGGGACGACCAGAGACAGGGACGACCAGAGAGGCGACCAGAGAGGGACGACCAGAGAGGGACGACCAGAGAGGGCGACAGAGAGGGCGACCAGAGAGGGGACAGACACAGAGGCGACCAGAGGGCGACAGACACGAGAGGAGACGAAGGCCCGACCGAACCAGAGACACCAGAGCGACCGAGCGACCAGAAGGCGACAGAAGACGACCAGAGAGAGACAAAGGAGACGACCAGAGAGCGACGAGAGGGCGACCAGAGGGACCAGAGAGGACAGAGAAGGGCGACCAGAGAGGACGACCAGAGAGGGACGACCAGAGAGGGCGACCGACGACAGAGAGGGCGACCAGAGAGGGACGACCAGAGAGAGCGACCAGAAGAGCCAGAAGGGCGACCAGAGAGGGCGACCAGAGAGGGACGACCAGAGAGGACACCAGCGACCGAAAGCGAACAGAGGCGACCAGAGAGGGACGACCAGAGACAGGGACGACCAGAGAGGGACGACCAGAGAGGGACGACCAGAGAGGGACGACCAGAGAGAGACGACCAGAGAGAGACCACAGAGAGGCGACCAGAGAAACGACCAGAGGCGACCAGAAGAGCGACCAAAGGGCACCAGAAGGACGACCAGAGACAGGGCCACCAGAGAGGGCGACCAGAAGGCGACCAGAGAGAGCGACCAGCACCACGACCAAACCAGAGAGCCCAGAAAGGAAGGCGACAGAGAGGACGACCAGAGAGCGACCAAGAGACGACTAGGGGAAGGCGGAAGGCGACCAGAAGGGCACCAGAGGGCGAGAGAAGCGACAGAAGCGACCAGAGAGGGACAGAACAGAGACGACCAGAGGGACCAGACGAAGAGAGAGACGACCAGAAGGGACGACCAAGGGCGACCAGAGAGGACGACCAGAGCGAGAAGGGCGACCAGAGGCAGGAGGACCAGAAAGCGACCGAGGCGACAGAGGCACAGAACGGGCAGACGACGAAACCAGGGAAAGAGCACCAGAAGACCAGACGACCAGAGAGACGACCAGAGAGGCACCAGAGAGAGACGACCGAGAGGACAAGAGCGAACGAGAAGAAGAAGGACGACCAGAGGGGACCAGGAGGACGACCAGAGAGGCGACCAGAGAGCGACGAGAAGACACCAGAGAGGGCGACCAGAGAGGGCGACCAGAGAGGCCACAGAGAGACGACCAGAGAGGGACCACCAGAAGGGAGACAGAGAGAGACGACAGAGAGGGACGACCAGAGAGGGACGACCAGAGAGGGACCACAGAGGGCGAGACGAGAGAGAGACGACGAGAGGGACGACCAGAGAGGGACGACCAGAGAGGGACGACCAGAGAGGGACGACCAGAGAGAGACGACCAGAGAGGGACGACCAGAGAGAGACGACCAGAGAGGGACGACCAGAGAGAGACGACCAGAGAGAGACGACCAGAGAGGGACGACTAGAGAGAGAGGAAGAGGTCGACGGGCCTGAGTGAGGAAACGTCTTCTTTACAAACACAGCATTTGGACAAAAGCATGAATCTCTGAATCTCTGTTTTAATCTGGACGAACAGAATCGCAGACGCCCACGTTCTCTTCCTGCTGTGGATGTAGTCAGAGTGTAGTCACTGTTTGTTATCTTTAAATAACTAAAGGTGTTAATTAGCTTTACGAGTATAATACAGAATAGAGTAAATATAAGTAGTTTTGACGCCTGAGAGGAAAACGACTGACAGGATGTTCCTCAGTGTTTATTGGGTCACGTCAGCTTGTGATTGAAATGAGAGTAAAAATACTGAGTTGGTGGATGAAATAACCAGAAGTAATAACTTCTTCTTCCTCTTCCTGCCGCTGACATGATTATTTCATGTAATGACTTTTCTGTGGAGATGAATTTCCACAGAGCCCCTCACTCTCTCAACACCACCGTGAAATGACAATGACAAAAACATGTACTTTTAATAAGTAATGAGAGGAAAGAGTTTTGTGCAGCAGATGATGCTGCTGCTCGGAGCGGAATTCACAGAAATACAACTTTCAAAATCCAAAATAACGAGTAAAAGTAAATGGTAATCGGATGAACTTCAGAACTTTACAAGAATAACAGAACAGGTCGGTCTCTGTCTGCGTTTGAATCCACCACAGAACAAAGAGATGCTTGTGTACGAACCATCAGACTGTAAAGATGGACGTGAAATAAATGTTTGTCAAAGATGGTTTCAAATTAAAAGCTGATCACTGTGGATTTGTCTCTTTGTAAATTTAACTGAGGGAAATATCTGAAACAAAATGCATTAATGGAAACTGGATATTAAACATGAAGGAAAGAGAAAATACATCTAAAGCTGATGCCCCCCCCCCAGTTTAATCCAACTACTATTTTCAGCAGCTGATTAATCCACATCTTGTGCTATAGTGAGTATTTAGGGCAGCAGGACAGTGTGTGTGTGTGTGTGTGTGTGTGTGTGTGTGTGTGTGTGTGTGTGTGTGTGTGTGTGTGTGTGTGTGTGTGTGTGTGTGTGTGTGGCTGACTCAGAGTAAACTGCAGTGTGTGTGTTCATAGTGATGAAGGAACAAGATTCAAGAGGATTTATTGTCCAAACATGACGTACAGAACCGACGTCCCGCTGAGCAGCAATGAAACAGAAACACAAGAATCTAAAAACAACGTGTGTCCATCAGGGTTTTAATAAAATCTTTATTTTAACAAACTTACTCTTTAAATTGTTTTTACTGTCTAAACTGAACGAGTCAGGACAAACCCTCGTCCTCCCTCCTGTCCCCGGGTGTCCCCGTGCTGAACGCAGCAGGTTGTCTCGTGGACAGGTGATCCATCAGCTCCAGCAGGGCGGGGCTTCGTCCTGCCTCCCAACCAAACAGCAGCTGTCCCGCTGCGGTGGGAGGGGCAAGGGCAGCGAGGAAGCCCCATCGAGGACCAGGGACGCTTTTAGAAACAGCCAGTGGACGGATATAGTGTCCAGGACGGGACGGGAGAGCTGAGGACGGTGAGAACATCGCGGTCAGGACCAAGCCGATGACAGCAAGGACACACCGGGCGGGACGGCGTGTTCCAGAGGACGAGTCAGCTGTGGCCCCGAGGAGGACGAGGAGCAGGTGCATGAAGAGGACGGAGAAAAGGGGGAATAGAAAGAGGAGAGAGGGAGAAAGAGAGTGAAAAGTGAAGAGATCTGTATGTGGTGTGTTCCTCCCTGGACAGAGATCGGAAATGAGCTGAGAACTTCACGTCTCGTCCGGCTACGAACTCAGAACGGCTGAGAACAGAAACTATCACGACTCAAGACAAAATGTCAGCTGAATTTCTAAAGTACAAACCAAACAAGAAGATGAGAGAGAAAAGTGATATAAAGACAAACATCTATTAAAACCAGTCCTCTGCTGGTCATTCAAGAGAATACAGGGTTCAGTCACCACATACAGTGTCTGTACAGCTGATCTCAGACCTGAACCTTTCTGCAGAGTTTCTCCTGTCGGTGAAAACTCCAGAAAACAGCAGCAGAAGCTCGGCAGGATTCAGCACAAGCAAAGTGTTGATGACAAAAGAAGGAAAGTGTCCCAGCGGAGCCACACATGAAGACGTACAGAGAGTTCTTGGTGATAAGAGTCGACTCTGGTGTTGAATCCGTCAGGTTTCATCCTGTCTGCTGCACCAACGCTCGCCTGAACGCTGCAGAGACGTGTTCATGTCCGAGAGCGACGAAGGGAGAAGCTAATGTGCTGCAGAAGTGACAAAGACAATGTAAAAGAAAATTAAAACAAACTAAATGAAGAGATGTCTAAATCCTGGATCGTATCATTTCTGCAAATTGAGTTAGATTAGTTTGTAAAGCAGCCAGAAGTCTCCTTTGATTATATATTATAGTATTAAATAGAATATAGGATATTATATTATAGAGTAATGTTCCCCCTTTGAGCAAACTTTGTCCAGTATTCACTCTTTTAGCGGTGATGGCTTCTTTAATTTAAAAAAGGTCTCTCTAAGTTGTGGGTGAGTTCAAGAGGAAATGCTGACGTTTCTCTGGCAGAGCAGCGAAGCAGCTGAAGGCCTCGTTCTCCAGCCTGACGCTGAGGACTCCTCCCCTGTGGTCACTGTTTGTCTCGGCTACACCTGTAGCCACTGACAACAGCGTGTTAGCAAACAGGCTAATTGTGTTTGTGTGGCGGCGTTCGGACGGCGACTCTCCACCTGTCAGCCCGACGAGAGCAAACCGGCAGGGACGACTTGTTTGAAGAGAAAACAAAGCCGAATGGAACCTTGCGATGATGTCGCCAAACGTAATTAGCAAGCGCAGCAGCGGCAAGGCTTCCTGTCAGTGAGGAGCATTGTGGGAATTATCTGCCTGTGTAGTGCTCTATTAAACATTTAGAAGGTGCCGATTGCCTGGATACTCAGCGGCAGATTTGTTGTCGTGGAGATGAAAATGACAACGACAGGAAACTAAGTCGGGGCGTGGGAGGCGGCTGAGGTTCAAGCGGCGGCAGGAGGGAGGTTAGCTGAGCGTTCCATGGATGTTCACAGGAAACGTCCCCGGGGACGACAGACCCAATTAACAAATCCCATTAATTATCAGACTATCACAACTGATTAGGGCACGGACGTCTGCTCCCGGCTCGCCGCGGCCCACATTTTCTGCTTCACGGAAAAAAGAGCGACTGCCACGTAGGATCAGATGCTGCTCGAGTGGCCTCGCTAACACGCGCTCGTTAATACGGAGACACCACAGACTGTGACGAGGGAGAGGACGGCAGGAAGTTAACACACGAGGAAAGAGTCCATTTGTTCCCTCTGAAGCTCCCACTGTCTCCGTCTGGGAACCAGTCCCTAAAGGAATGTGTATTTTTTATCCTCCTCCAGATGCAGCGGTTTCAAAACTGAATTTAGTTGTTAAAACAGGAAGTTCGGCTCATTTTGTTGGAGTTTCAGGAGATGGATGAATTTATAGTCGAGACCAGATGCGTCTCGGTTTATGTGAGGACGTAAATGTCCAAGTGAGAACCTGCAGACTTTCTCTGACCAGCCCCTGATAACATATCTGCAGAAGGTCACTGCAGGATTCTCCACCAGAGTGTTGAAGATATTTCTAACAAATGTTTCAGGATAAAAAAGTGGAGCCACACACGTAGAAGACGCTGATGAAGAAGAGTTTGTGGAGACGAGACGGATGATGTGCATGTGATGTAAAGAAGAACACGTGATCTCCACAGTAGAATGAAGACGTGACGTCCTGCCTCTGCTCCACCTGCTGCATCGTTCCTGTGTGAAACGTAAACTCTGCAGAGTCAGTTCAGGTCTGGAAACAGCTTCAAAGTGATGCCACTCCTCTACACCTCTAGCGGAGCCGCTCCATTGGACGAACCAAATCATGTTCTCATCAAAAATGTCTAGAATATCAGAACACTGTGAAAGTGAGGATCCATAAACTGTCAGTTTAACAGTTGGAATAAAAACCGCCACATGTTCCAGCTCCTCTCGTCTCTGCAGGTCGCCCGGCAGCCAGCTGCTGGAGGCTGATGACCGTGATCCAATAGGAATCCCAGCAGCAGGTCTCAGCCGTCACGTTTCAATCGGAGCAGAGAGACGGAGGCAGGAGCGGCGTCCTTATAGAACACAACACACGCTAATTATCCCACCGGCGAGCCAACGACAACCAGACAGTTTCTTTACTGAATCTAAATCATTTTAATTATGAAGACAGTGGAAATCAATATGTTGTCTGTACATGTGCTCACACGCTGCGGGACGTCAGATATCCAATCAAGCTTATCTCATCAGGGTGATTAACGGTTTGACCACACAGGAGGCTGCTGCTCGTTCGCCGCCATCGAACCCCCCGTTAGCAGCCTCCGTCAATCATCTGCATATAAACAAAGAGGTCGTCATCAAGAACATGGACATATCTTTCATTTTCTAATTAACGAAGAGGCTGTTGTGGACCAATAGCTTCATGTAGTTTCACCCAAAGACTAAATAAAGATGGAAGACGCGTCTCCACTTCCTCCCTCTCCCTAGAAATGAAACCAAAACTGACTCGGACATTTGTCCTCACATACAGAACCTGCAGAACATGTGAGGAACATGTGAGGAACATGTGAGGAACATGTGAGGAACATGTCAGAAACACATCAGGAACATGTGAGGAACATGTGAGGAACACGTCAGGAACATGTCAGGAACATGTGAAGAACACGTCAGGAACTTGTCCAGACTACAGTGCAGGTCTGAAGACTTTCCACTTCTCAGTTCAGGAACATTTCTAAGTTTCAGTTCACGTTTGCTGAACAGCTTTAGAGCGACCGAGCTTCTCGAAGGTGAATCTGAGCCTCAGCAGGTTGTTCAGCTGGGTTTTACTTTTCGGCGGTGACTCAGCTGTTCCTGCTCGGAGCTTCGTTTAACTCCACAAAGTGTCACTGCCTGACCTCCATTCACAGGCCCGAGGAGACTCTGCATTTCATTCAGCTGCTGACTCTACAGTGCGTGTGCATGTTTGACTAAACCGCCGGGCACAGTGCTGGATCGGGCTGCTGCTGGCAGACTCAGCGTGGAGGCGGTAACGCTCCACAGCAGAAAATAATGCTAATCACGCTGGCCTGGTTGACCGGCGCTCCGGCTGCTCGGGCCTAACAGGCAGAGAGGTAATACATTTTTAATTGCAAGTGTGATTATACGGCATGAGGAACCTGCACCGCCTGATTAAATGCATTTGGGTTAATATTAGAGGCCAATCATTCCCAGTGACAAAGCCTCTGGAGGAGGGAAGGTAATTGTGGGAGGACAATTATAATCCCTCTTATTGTAATAACGGAAAATAATGTCCTCCAGCTCCAGGAGGATTTTTTTTTCCCACCAAGCAGACAAAAGATAAATGATTGGATGGTGAGAACGCTGCCGGCAGAAAAAAGGTGAGATTCATCAGGAGCAATGATTGGATGCGTATGTCAGACGGCGACTGTACAGAAATATTAGTGATGATGGTTGTTGTTATTTCTACAAATAGAGATGTGTGGTCGTTTCAAACCCCAGTGGTTGAGTGTCATGTTCGCTTGTTCCTCTGCGGGATTCATTCTGTGGTTTCACCCTGTTTCAGATTTCATATTAACGACATTCAGAAGAAACATCCGGTCCAACTTTTCTTCTGACTCCAAACGATGTCACATGCACAAGATGGCTGCCTTCGTACATCCTGGATATTCAGGCTTCATTTCTGGATTTTGGGAGGAGAGATGCGTCGTCCATCTTAATTTACAGACACACACACAGTGAACTTTACTCTAAAAGAGTTTGGTGTTACAAGTGGAAGGGAATACTTTCAACACATGTGTTTAACCTGAAGATAAGAAGTTTGTTTGTCTGTAGAACAGAAAGACAGAACTTGCTCTGCAGCTTGATGCTCTGGACGATCAGACACGAGCGCTGGTTCCTGGTGGATTAGTTTGTCGTCAGTGTTGACAACTGGAACGGGAGAATTATACCAGAATAAAAAAAACATCTACCTGATTAGAATTACAGAGGCTGTTTACTGTACGTCAGCAGAAACTGCAGAGTGGAGTCTTTACAACATTGTAATTCACATTATGAAAAAGACAAAACGCACTTAAGTCGTAAAGATAACGACAGCGTCAGCGTCGAGTCATGATTCTTCCTGCAGCAGCTGAAGGGTACAGGAGAGGTTAGAATCCTGACATCATCATCATCATCATCATCACTGAGAGACATCACGGAAACATACGTCTGCTCTGCTCCTGTAAACATGAGAATGCAAATGTAATGAAAAATCTCCATAACCTGACTTACTGCACGTTCACATCCTCCGTGTGTCGGCTCACAGAATCCATGACTCACCACAGTTTACAGTTTCTACATTTGCTCGTGTATAACAAGAGTCATTAACGGCTCCGTGTTGTTTTACAGCGTCTGCACATTCAAACGAGGTGTAAAATCTGCTCCAGGAGGAAAAGTGAACACTTGCACCGGTGGGTCAGAGGCTGACGATCCAAATATCAACCCTGTAAATCTCAAGGGTGAAGAACATCACGGGTCAATCCACACCAAACGACTTCTCCTCAACACAGGAAGCAAATGTTTTATTCGTCCCTTCGCTCGCACGGATCAGACGTGAAGAGGAGGTGAACAGGAGGTGAACAGGAGGTTAAGAGGAGGTGAAGAGGAGGTGAAGAGGAGGTGAACAGGAGGAGAAGGGTCCAACTGATACATGTGGACGTGTTTAATCTAGAGAAGTTTGGGTTTGGACTTTTTCCATGTGACAGGACTCCGTCATTAAGAAGTGATGATTGTGTCAGAGCTGGTTTGTGCTGCATCCTTCTCCTGCTTTCTGAAACGTACTCAAACCCTTTGCCACATAAACAGAATAGTTTAAAGTGATTGAGGTGGAGTCTGAGTATCACAGGCTGCAGTGCGACACAAGCTGACAGCGTCCACGTTGTCGCGAGCGTCCCCAGAGGCCAGAAGCCTGCTCGGCCTGTAGAGCAGCTCTGTGGACGGACAGGGGGAGAGAGGAGCGTCTGACACTGTGGAGCCGACCGAGCGTGACGCTCACACTGTTCATTTGGCCTCGGAGGGAATAATTGGACAAAGTCTTCATGTAAATTTCCCCCAGGACTCAGAATTTAAGGTGGGATCTGTGCATTCATGCAGATGACAAGTTGAGCCCCGGTTTCTCCGGACTCCCCCGTGAATAATCAGAGGGAGAAGAGAGGCGACCCTGGAAAACCAAAGAAACGGGAAGGTGACAGGAATTAAAGAGCCACATGTTCCACTGAAGTAAAAACAACAAGCAGGCGGCTTTAGAGGAGCTGCAGCTCCGAGACGAGCATGTCCAGCCCAATCCCTGCTCAGCCAATAGGAATCAGACGTGTCCCGATGTCGGGCGGGCAGAACTGAGACAGATGCAGCCGCAGAGGAGAAGATGAAGGAGCAGTTGAATTAGATCTGCAAGAGAAATGAAAGGGAATAATTAGGGAATCATCAGAACGGCACAAGTTGTAAAAATCCTCCACACTAACGGTGATTGAAGCCGATTGTTTTCAAAGAGGCGAGAAACAGGAAGAGGAGGATGTTTGTGATGCTGAGACGGAGGCTGCCGTGTAGCTGTTGGTGATTCACTCCGTCAGAACCTCGGTCCACAGAACAGACGCAGTTTGAAAGGGAAACACATTAAATCCATTAAAACACCTGAAGACTGAAGCATAACCACAGGTTCCTACATCCTGAGTTCCTCCATCATTTCTACTCTCAGACTTATGAATGACGACTGGAGTCATGCGTCATGTTTCTGTGACGTCACCCGTTGGTTTGTGAGCTGCTGTTTTCAAGCCTCCAGTTTGACCAGCGCCTTCTTGGTTTGTTTGAAACCAGTGAAACTAGAGATTGAGACATAAACTCCTTAATGTTTACTGACGTCATATAAAACATTTGTATTTACAGTCAAAGTAAAGACATGAAATGATCCAGTATTTAATCGTTACTATGCAGAAGGAGCAGCTGGAACTGACTCCTCCTGGCGTTGATGTGACAGATCACACACAGGAAGCTGATCGATCGGCCGAGTGACACATCGATCACCTGCCGCAGCCTCGTCCACTGTGGCACCTTATTAAGGTGATAGTGCATTAAGTGTTTACTCAGGGACGTGCCCGTGCTCGTCCTCTCCTCCCGCACAGCGCCGCACGCCATTACAGAGTCGTGTGTTTGAGCCCATCATTTGTCTGGAGGCATAAGTGTGGAGGGAAGGACAAAGGGAAGGCCGCGGCCATTAGAGATAAAGGCGGAGATGGTTGGTTTTCCTCCGGTTCTCCTCGCGTCTTTGAAGGAGGAAAATCTACCGTTTGTCACAGACATTAAACGCCTGGATCTGCGGAACGCGTCGACTCATTAGGGCAACAACAACAGAAATGAGATGGATGGACGTCAGACGTCCTTTTGACGAGCTTCTGCTGCACAAACGCTTCAGTTAACTGCATTGATTTTTCAGATAAGCTCCTGACAGTCAATCAAGGGAAATGAAAGGTGCCGGCAAGCGGCCAATCGCAGGCGTGGGTGTTTTGTTAAAGCGCGATAATGACGGCATCACCTCGCTTCAACACATCATCATACAACAACAAACCAGAGCGGCAGAGAGTGACTGCAACACTGAGCTGCAGCCGGTGGAGGCAGACAGGATGAAAAACAATGAGAGGAGGATAAAATGGAGAGGAGAGAAACTGCATTTAACAGACGAGACACAACAGAGCGGCCGCTCGACTGCAAACAGACCGCCGGGCGTCAGGAGACGGACGGAACGAGGACAGGAGCAGGAGTCAGTGCAGAGATGAGAGCCGCAGGAAACGATGCTAATTGTGGTAAACAGTGCCCCAACATCCGAGGAGGAGAAAGAAGAGGAGGTTTCAGCCGGAGACGCTGTGTGGACGGACAGGAGGTCCAAACATCTGCAGCTCATTACTTCTGTTGAGGCAAAGCTCAACCAATCCACCGCCCCCGTGTCCGAGAGCATCACCTCTTTGTGCGTCCAGGTGGGAAACGGTGGGATGATACAGGAAAGAGCAGAGAGTAACAATCTCTAAACTCCGAGATGGAGAGAGAAGCTGATTCCAGACTTTAACTCCAGAGACACGTCGGGATCCAGACTTTCTTCCTGAGGCCGAGTTCACGAACCTTTACACAATAAACACAACGTCTTTAAAAACACACACAATATTAAACAACCTGCTTGGTTTTGTGTAAACATCTCACCACTGTTGATTGAGCTGAGATGGTAACGTGATGTGTGTGTGTGTGTGTGTGTGTGTGTGTGTGTGTGTGTGTGTGTGTGTGTCCGTAGGGAGTTTTGTTTCAGGTGCTCGTCTGTCGCTCCTGAAGAGTTGACACATTAGCGCTAAAAGCACGACGACTGTATTTCCATCCTCCTCCAGCTTCTTAAACTACAGCTGCAGTTTCCTGTCGGGATGAGAGAGAGAGAGAGAGAGAAGAAGAGAGAGAGAGAGAGAGAGAGAGAGAGAGAGAGAGAGAGAGAGAGAGAGAGAGAG
Source organism: Hippoglossus stenolepis (assembly GCF_022539355.2). Taxonomy (NCBI): domain Eukaryota; kingdom Metazoa; phylum Chordata; class Actinopteri; order Pleuronectiformes; family Pleuronectidae; genus Hippoglossus; species Hippoglossus stenolepis. The sequence goes on along the minus strand of NC_061489.1, from coordinate 27,112,462 downwards.
ACAGAGAGAGAGAGAGAGAGAGAGAGAGAGAGAGAGAGAGAGAGAGAGAGAGGGAGAGAGAGAGAGAGAGAGAGAGAGAGAGAGAGAGAGAGAGAGAGAGAGAGAGAGAGAGAGAGAGAGAGAGAGGGAGAGAGAGAGAGAGAGAGAGAGAGAGAGAGAGAGAGAGAGAGAGAGAGAGAGAGAGAGAGAGAGAGAGAGACAGAGAGAGAGAGAGAGAGAGAGAGAGAGAGAGAGAGAGAGAGAGAGAGAGAGAGAGAGACAGAGAGAGAGAGAGAGAGAGAGAGAGAGAGAGAGAGAGAGAGAGAGAGAGAGAGAGAGAGAGAGACAGAGAGAGAGAGAGAGAGAGAGAGAGAGAGAGAGAGAGAGAGAGAGAGAGAGAGAGAGAGAGAGAGAGAGAGAGAGAGAGAGAGAGAGAGAGAGAGAGAGAGAGAGAGAGAGAGAGACAGAGAGAGAGAGAGAGAGAGAGAGACAGAGAGAGAGAGAGAGAGAGAGAGAGAGAGAGAGAGAGAGAGACAGAGAGAGAGAGAGAGAGAGAGACAGAGAGAGAGAGAGAGAGAGAGACAGAGAGAGAGAGAGAGAGAGAGAGAGAGGGGGTCGCTGTGTTCTCTCTCTCTCCCACTCCCTCTCTTCGTTTCTTCTTCCTTCCAAAGGGGAAAATAAACATATTTCATTTGCGCCAGAAATATTCCCCCCCCTCCCCACGACGAGCACTTTATGCACCTGCTGTGATCATTTTGTGTTTTCTCTCGGAGGACTTCCTGTTTCTGGAAAACTGCCTCGACACGCTGCGTGATTCAGTGCCAGGTTTATATTTTTCATTTTTCAAAACACACCGGTAAAAGTCTTGCTTTTAGTTTTATTTTTGAAAACCTGGGTCGTGTTTGTGTTGTTGGGGATTGCAGGGAACAGATGAGATACAGATGGTGGGGGACTGAAGGAAGAGAAGGTGGGAGGCCTGAGCCACCGAGCAGCTACATTCATGTAAACATGGGAAACACAAAGCGAGGGATTATAAAGGAGGAGGAGAAGAAACAGGGCTGTTACAGGAGATCTGGCAGATGGAGACAAAAGAGAAGAAAGAGGACAGACGGATAGAAAATGAAGTAGAGCAGAGGAAGAGAGGAGAAAGGGTGAAGAGGAGGAAGAGAAAGAAAAGATCAATGTTAAAGATGGAGAGACAAAAGAGGAAGAGGACAGGAAATAAAATAAAAGATAAACAAGTTGTCTTTACGTCTTTACACAATAATACGATAATAAAGTTGCAATACATCAAGAATAAAGGCGTAATAATAATGAGAGTAAAGTCATAATACTACTTAAGTTGTAATATTATGAGAGTTAATACTACGAGAATAAAGCCATAATAATAAAGTTGTACTATCAGTATGAAGTCGCAATATTACGATAATAAAGTTGCAATGTATCAAGAAAAGGCGTAATATAAGAATGAAGTTGGAATAATACAAGAATAATAGAACTCCAGTTCCACACTCATCTGTGGAACTGTTTTCTTTCACGGATCATTTCAATGCTTCTTAAATATGACGGATAAAAGCTGCGTTCTCCGTCCTGGGGTCAGTTTGACTTTTTTCCTTCAAAGCATCAACGTGTGACTGTGACCGAGCAACAGGTCGAAGTCCATCCTTCATATTTTACAGTTTCCTGCTGAATACTGGAGATGAACTCTGCTCTTTGATAACTTTTAAGAGTAGAAATATATACAGACGGAGACACCTACAATAAATATAAGTACAACGTATAGATAAAGACTACACAATATTATATACAATGTAATTATCGGAGGTATTTCACCTAAACTTTACCACTTTATTACATTTATGTGTCTGAACGTGTTCATAAAGGGATGAAACCATCAGAACGATGTGGTTTGGTTTCACGTGTTTCTTTAGAGCGACTGACAAGGAAAGAGTGAAAATTCTCCACATTTCATCAAACACATTTTAATCAAGCTGCTGCTTTGACGTAAAAAGACACAAAGAGTACATTTAAATAACTTATGATTTACTTATGAACTTATGATTTTCACGTCCTGAGTTTTGATGAAGTAAATAAAACGTCCTCCTCTTGAAGATCAGATCAGTGGTCGACACATCCTGAGCTCGATCACGCTCACACACTGATGTTCAAACTGAACCCAGCGTGTCTGCAAACACACACACACACACACACACACACACACACACACACACACACACACACACACACACACACACACACACACACACACACACACACACACACACACACACACAGCTGTTGATGCAGATTACTGCCACTATGAGGCAGCGACGGCTCCGTCGGAGGCGACAGCTGATACTCTTACCGACCTGCTGCGAGCTGCTGTTCCAGGAAACATCATCACACGAGCAGCAGGACTGAGTCGAGCTGGAACCTGCAAACATGCGTGTGTGTGTGTGTGTGTGTGTGCGTGTGCGTCACGGTCATAGTGCTGACTGACTGTGTCTGGCCTGAATAGAAAGAGATGGAGGAAGTGTGTGTGTGTGTGTGTGTGTGTGTGTGTGTGTGTGTGTGTGTGTGTGTAAACCAACAGTTTTAATTTCCTCCTGCTTCTGCTTACCCAGCAGTCAGATCAGCTGTTTGAACACATAGTGATGGATGAGGCCCTGTGACACACACACACACACACACACACACACACACACACACACACACACACACACACACACACACACACACACACACACACACACACACACACTTGTACTGACTTGTGAGGACACTTTATTGGCATAAAACCTTAAATCGTTCCTCTGAAAGTAACGTTAGCCGTCAGAACTTTATTCTAAATCCATGTGCTCCAGGATTTATTTTAATCTTAATCCTTAAACCAAGTTTTAAAAAGCTTCAGTAAAGAAATGTTCTTACTGCACCAACAACAATGTTTGGTTCTCACAAAGATACAGAAGCACAAACACACACTCACTGTGTTTACTGCTTGTTTGGACTCTGCACAGAGTTTTATTGCTGTGACACGTGATCTCTTCTTTAAATTTATGTTTTTAACCTGTTTTTTAAAAAGTCCCAGAAAATGTCCAGAGACACAGACTCAGACATTAGTTCGTACATACAGAACCTGCAGAACATGTGAGGAACACGTGAGGAACATGTGAGGAACACGTCAGAACTTCAGTCCAGGTCTGAAAACAGTCCCAGTTCCATTGAAAGTTTTTGGAAATGGATGAAGACAGATCTGAAGTTTTCACATTTATTTTACTTAACGTTTATAATAATAGTAATAACAGTTATAATATTAGTGATAATAGTAATGATGGTGACAGCAAACAAAGATGTTGATAATGAGAAGTTTTATTTTTTTTATAGTTTTCCAATCAATACACTAAATGTAAAGTCAGATAATAATTGTCATAGTAGATAATAGAGGAACATGAATATCTTGATGATGAAGATGACGGTACTGAAGATGATGAAGACTTATTATTGGATCTGATTGATCTCTGATCCGTTCTTCCTCCTCTCGTCTCTGCCACAGTTTCATCTTTCCTCCCGACCTCTGGTTCCAGTTCAGCTTCCTGTCGCTCCTCTTCCTCCTCCACATTCATCACGTTTCACATATTCAATTCTCAGCTGTGGTTTTTATTTTCCTCTTCGTCGAATCCATTCAGAGCAAAACACTTAATATCGGCGGCTCATCAATTCTTAATGAGATCGAATCCAAACACAAGCTGTCGACCGAGGAGCTCCGGTTCCATCCGGTTCCATCCGGTTCCATCCGGAGACTCGTGATCGGAAACTCATCGTCAGGGTTAAACCTCCCTGACCCCAAACGTTTTACTGTTCCCTCTCTCCTCACCTCTTGTTCCCTCTCTCCTCACCTGGTGTTCCCTCTCTCCTCACCTCTTGTTCCCTCTCTCCTCACCTGGTGTTCCCTCTCTCCTCACCTGGTGTCCCTCTCTCCTCACCTGGTGTTCCCTCTCTCCTCACCTGGTGTTCCCTCTCTCCTCACCTCTTGTTCCCTCTCTCCTCACCTGGTGTTCCCTCTCTCCTCACCTCTTGTTCCCTCTCTCCTCACCTGGTGTTCCCTCTCTCCTCACCTCTTGTTCCCTCTCTCCTCACCTGGTGTTCCCTCTCTCCTCACCTCTTGTTCCCTCTCTCCTCACCTGGTGTTCCCTCTCTCCTCACCTGGTGTTCCCTCTCTCCTCACCTCTTGTTCCCTCTCTCCTCACCTGGTGTTCCCTCTCTCCTCACCTCTTGTTCCCTCTCTCCTCACCTGGTGTTCCCTCTCTCCTCACCTGGTGTTCCCTCTCTCCTCACCTCTTGTTCCCTCTCTCCTCACCTGGTGTTCCCTCTCTCCTCACCTCTTGTTCCCTCTCTCCTCACCTGGTGTTCCCTCTCTCCTCACCTGGTGTTCCCTTTCTCCTCACTTCATGTTCCGTCTCTCCTCACCTGGTGTTCCCTCTCTCCTCACCTCTTGTTCCCTCTCTCCTCACCTGGTGTTCCCTCTCTCCTCACCTCTTGTTCCCTCTCTCCTCACCTCTTGTTCCCTCTCTCCTCACCTGGTGTTCCCTCTCTCCTCACCTCATGTTCCGTCTCTCCTCACCTGGTGTTCCCTCTCTCCTCACCTCTTGTTCCCTCTCTCCTCACCTCTTGTTCCTCTCTCCTCACCTCTTGTTCCCTCTCTCCTCACCTCTTGTTCCCTCTCTCCTCCTTCCACTTCTTACCTACCACAGTCTTTTCCCCTTCTTGGTGAATTCGACCTCAACATTCACTTCCTCTTTTCTGCTTCTTAAAGAAATGAAAGATATAAAACAGCTGTGGACTCAGATATTAACTGAATAAAACTGTATTTATTAAACTACTGACTACACTGCCCCCGGGCCTGAACGGACATGATAACGATGAAGTCGAGTCGAGAGGAAATAACAATAACCAGTTTCACCATAGTTTGTCATTTTAAACACTTAAAATAAAATAAAAAGATTGAATGTGATGATGATTCATACGTGTTGACAGTTCTCTAGTGAGCGGTGGTTGAAGAAGAAGAAGAATCAGTTCAGACTGTTTCCTCTTTGTGATGTAACAGGGATGTTTGAAACTCCCACACACACACACACACAACACACACACACACACACACACACACAACACACACACCCACACACACACACACACACACACACACACACACACACACACACACCAACCTGAGTTACATAATGTGTTTATGTAACACACACAGTTGAATGAGATTTCTTCTTCTTCTGATGATCAGAAAAACACACACAGACCAATGGGTCGACCAATCAGGAAGAAGGAAGAGTACGACAACCGGGAAGCTCGACCCACAAAGTTCTGAACAACAAGTGCGTCACTTGTTTATATCGACTGGAAACACTCACATTTCATTTTCTGTGATTTTCTGCACATTTCTTTGCATGTTTTGTTATATTTAGTTTTGTATTGACCTCAGAGCCTCAGAGTGACTCAGACCAGCAGCTGACTGTGAGTGAGTGAATAAGACTTTATCAACACAAATAAATAAATAAGAACAAAGAATAACTCATCTCTTGTTGTGTTGTTTTCTTAAAGGGATGAAGATGAACATGTGAAAATGCAGATTTTTGTCTAAATGATTGAATTTGTGTCCTAATTGTTCGACTAAAGTCCTTAAACCATAAGAAAGAAAAGTGTTTTAAATGTCACAAAAGTATTTTATACTCACAATCATTATAGTTTCAATGCAAACCTTTGAAATACTGTAATTATAATTTAATTATTATGAGTCCTGCAGAGTAGAAATCAGACTGTGACACATGTCAGATCACTGCTGATCAGCTGATCACTGACTCACACAAACTTTATCAAATCTTTTTATAACGATCTTTTAATCTGTGTTGAAAAGACTTCGATGTTTCTAATGTGGATGAAATGCAGAGAAAGTTCCTGAGACGTGGACCAGGTCACATGACTGCGCTGCATCAGAGGGTCAACACGCACAGAAACAGGAGTGTGTGTCTGTGTGTGTGTGATTTATGCATGTGAGTGTAGCAAACAGAGTGTGTGTGTGTGTGTGTGTGTAGCAGATATTATGCAAGGACATGCATGAATCTGAGAATATCTGCTGGTGAATTTCTATGGCAACTCTGAGTTATTTGTGTGTGTGACTGTGATAGTGAGTCTGTGTGTGTGTGTGTGTGTGTGTGTGTGTGTGTGTGTGTGTGTGTGTGTGTGTGTGTGTGTGTGTGTGGTGGAGCGGCACAGCGCTGGGCTGCATTTCAGTGATAAGTAGTGATGAGTGAGCACAGAGAGCGAGGGGGCTGGAGTGTGACATTCAGCCAGGGGCTTATTGGTGGGGGGGGGGGCACCCACCCATCATCCCCCCCCCACTCTCCATTTGTGAGTGGAAAAATGAGAGCTGCTGCACGGTGGTTGACTCTGCCTGATGCCTCACAGCTCGCTGCCACCGCCGCCGTCGTCCCCCCCCGCTCCAACAGCACTGTGAGGTGAGGGGGTCACAGAATCGAATCCGTCATCAGACACGCCTCTCGGTGCTGGAATTGAACACCTCGCCTCTTGCAGATTGTGAGACTCTTAACTGGCGGCTGCACGCGTGGCTGCGCTGCCACTGCATGGATCCACCATTCGGATTAAGGCGTTAACCTGCTTACCGCTCCAACGGCGGCGCCACCACCACAGCCGGCGCCGAGCCGAATTGACGGGCCGCAGGCCGGAGCGGCCAGCCGTGTTAGTGCTCCACCGTGTGGATAACGGGGTTAAGCGGACGGCTGGGTGGCGCTGTGGTGGATGAGACTGGGCTAAACGCGGCGGCGGCGGTGGCGTCCGCGCCTCAGCAGACAGAAGAACTGACCTGAGAGCAGAAGAGTGGAGCCGGTTTAATAACGAAGATTATATGTTGATCGTCCACTGAGCAGAAAGTCACTGTGATGTAAAGACACCAAATAGAAATCGTGAATAAAAACTTTCTTCAGTTCGACTTCACTTCTCTTCCCCGAGTTCAAACTTCAGATTCATCAGAAACAAGCCGCCTGCGCGTGATGATCTGCGCAGCCGCGTGGAACTTCATTTCTTTAACCCTGATTTCTGGTGGGAAGCTTCACTGCGCCCTGCGACCTGATCCACAGACACACACACACACACACACAGACAGACACACAGACACACACACGTTCCTCTAAAACCATCGACCAGCATCAACCTCTGCTGCTTTTTCTGCTCAGACTTTTCTATATGAACTTTATTAATTGTAACGGAGGCATCGTTTGTTTTCAGGTCATTCGTTATTTTCTTGTGACGAATTTCTTTCCCTCACAAATGATTCGATTTGGGGTCAAATGTCACAAAACACGTGTTTGTCCTCTCGAACGTATCAAGTGTCTCTTAAGAGGAATGTTGACCAGTTGTCACTCGGACTCAAAGATGAGTTGATTAGAGGTCAAAGGTCACATTGACCTCTAATCTCTCATCAAACTCACTTTTACTCGGCTGTAATTAGTTCTGTTTCTTTTACATTCAATCATACAATGTGTTGTCTCATTTTAAAAGACGTTTTAGTTTGATTCTTTTCGTTGAGGTTTTGTTTTCTTGTTTTTATTCGTCCCCTTTGTGAAGAACTTTGTAACAGCTGTTTCTAAAAGGTGCTATTGAATAAAATCATTGTCATGGTTATCAGTCTGGATTTAGACTGAAGCTGCACTGGTTGGTGGAGGAGGGAAACTCTTATTTCTTATATTTAATTTCACCTGAACAGCAGCAGCTCAAAGAAATGTACTTTATTTCACTGACTGAACAGTTTAAAGATAAAAGATGTTTAAAGATGTTATTGAACTACACCTGGAACCTGTTGGATGCACATCTTTAACTTCTCAGTTTTCTTCTTATTTTATTACTGTTATTCAGAGAAGCTGTGTTTTGCAGCAGGTTAATTACGAAGCTTCTTAAAGTCCAGCGTGAGGATTCAGGCTCATATATCAGGCTCGATTCAGGCTCGTATTTCATACAAGAACTAAACCTGCAGGTGATATTTTCACCAGGTGATGAATTCAAACTTAAAGCTTTAATGTAGTGATTCTGTTTGGATGCAAAATAAACTGTTTAATTAAATAAAACCTCTGATTCACGTCCGACATGTTCCAATCATCAGATGAGGAGAGTTTCACAGGCTGACTGAAGTGTTCAGGAGCTGTCGTGTAAATATCACAGTGAACAGGACGTAAACCCAACGTGGACAGAAGCTGTCACTGAATGAACATGAAACCATCTTCACACCTGTTGTTTTTAAATGTGCGTCACTCTAACTTTACTCTCTGCTCATGATCATGATCACGAGTGAAGATTTCCTGGTAAGTTTTCTCCAGGTCTAAACTCTCTTCCCATGAGGAGACAGACGAACAGATCCTGCTGAAGAGGAGAAGAAGAAAACACCTTCACACTAACACTGACATTGTCCCCGGACCTGAGACGAGTGGGTCGGCTGCAGGTCGACGCCGCTCCCTGGAGAAATGAGGGTGTGGAACATCTGGATGGGGCTTAGTGCGGCTGCAGCTGACGGAGCTCTGCTGCTGCTGCTATGCATCACTCGCCCCACCGCTCCCAATTAAAGCCTCGGGGCAGATTGGCTGGCGGCTCCGCAGAGACTGACCTTTGAGTGACAGAGCTCTTGACTCTCATTAGCCAACCAAGTAGCTGGAGCTAAACACAATCCAGCATTGATTTTGGAGCCAACATGATCGCTCCTGCTCGCTTGTTATCCAGAGAGGAAGCTTCACACCGGAGCTTCTGTCACGACGGCCTCGCCGCAGCGTCTGTCCAGGATTCTCTGGGGGGGGGGCTGGAGTCCTGCTTTCTTGGCTCGTACGGTCTGAGTCCCGGTGATTGTGACAGCATGGGGGCTGACTGTTCTAAATTTAAAACCATTGGATTAAATATAAACCTTCGACAGGTCTGTGGGGCTCGCCGTGTGTCTGCTGCTCCTCTGCTGGTTTCAGGTGAATCACTGGGACGCGACTCATTCCAAAGATTAACGGCTCATTCTTCACTTTAAAATCCAATATCACCGCAGCTTGTTTTGGACAAAGGGTGAATACAGAACCAAATAACAATCAAAATACAGAATCAACATGTTTGTAGCAGGTTGTGGTTCAATAACCTTCAGGAGAATTGAGTCTGACGTTCTCCTCTTCACCAGGATTGAAAATGTAGTGAACGAGTTTTTTAAGGTGTAAACATTTTATTTAGTTTCTCTCATTTTCAGGATTAAGAACCAAAAAGGATCAAATCTTATGATTTTATTTTATTTAAAAAAACTCACTTTTTAATAGATTCTTATTTTAGTTCTTTTAGAATTTAATTCAAAGTTACCATTTCAAATACTATTGTTTTTAATGTGAAAATGTACATTTTGAATATAAGGTTATTTTTTTAAATGATCTTATGTACCTGCACTTGATAAATAGTGATAACCTATGAGTGGTTATGATGATTATTGATCAGAGGTGATGGTGGGCCTCCACTGGGCCGGACTCTTTACACAGATGTTCCCAGTATGAAGTGTTGAGAGCTGGAAACCAGGCCGAGGTCGGACTGGACTCAACACAGTCGACTGATTAGGTTTAATAATTAATGATCCAACCTGCTGCTGCTGGACTTCATCCATGATGCTTCAGTGTTTTCCTCCTCTTCCTCGTCCTCCTCGTCCCCCCCCCCGAGGAGTCACTCCCTGATTCCTCTAACACATCCTCTCTTTTCCCAAGTTAACAAGCAAAGTTACGATTCCTCAAGTTGTACAGTTTCTTTCTTATTTGTCCACATAAACACTGATGAAGTTTTTCTCTGGCCATGAGCAGAATCCCAGGAACAATACCTGCCGACCTGCAGAGCCTCGCTAGATTATCTGCTTCATTTCGGCTGCAGCTTTATTGATACTCACAGGCACACAAATGCATATTAAAGGCAACAAATATCTCTCACGTCCGAGCGCTGTTACCTTTTTATATAGAAACAGAAACCACAGCGGAGAGAGAGCAACACTGGGAGAAAATCAATAGTCTCAGTACAGATATAGAAAATGTATGAGTCGGGGGAGGCAGAGTATACGAGGAAAATAGAAGCTGGCACAAACACCGCATTAATGTTCCATCGCATGTTCGGTACAAATAAACCTGATTGGACGTTTTAGAAGAACAATGATGGAGGTGATGACCTGAAGGTGAACTCGCTGCAAACAGCTGCAAACAGCTGCAAACAGCTGGTGGATGTTAAAGGCTCAGTTCACCCTGATCGGAGAAAACACAGAAAGAGACGAGAGGAGCAAAAGAGAAAACATGCTCTGTTGTAACATGTCCCTGACGTGTTGCTGCTGTCGCGGTTCCTGACGTGTTGCTGACGTGTTCCTGACGTGTTCCTGACGTGTTCCTGACGTGTTGCTGACGTGTTGCTGACGTGTTCCTGACGTGTTGCTGGCGTGTTCCTGACATGTTGCTGACGTGTTCCTGGCGTGTTCCTGGCGTGTTGCTGACATGTTCCTGGCGTGTTGCTGGCGTGTTCCTGGCGTGTTGCTGGCGTGTTCCTGGCGTGTTGCTGGCGTGTTGCTGGCGTGTTCCTGGCGTGTTGCTGACGTGTTCTACGTATTCCTGGCGTGGCCTCGACGTGTTGCTGCGTGTTCCTGACGTGTTGCTGACGTGTTTCTGGCGTGTTGCTGACGTGTTCCTGACGTGTTGCTGACGTGTTCCTGACGTGTTGCTGACGTGTTCCTGACGTGTTGCTGACGTGTTGCTGACGTGTTGCTGACGTGTTCCTGACGTGTTCGTGTCCTGACGTGTTCCTGACGTGTTGCTGACGTGTTCCTGACGTGTTCCTGACGTGTTGCTGACGTGTCCTGACGTGTTGCTGACGTGTTGCTGACGTGTTCCTGACGTGTTGCTGACGTGTTGCTGACGTGTTGTTAGCGTGTTCCTGGCGTGTTGCTGGCGTGTTCCTGGCGTGTTTCTGGCGTGTTCCTGACGTGTTGCTGACGTGTTCCAGGCGTGTTCCTGGCACTGTTGCTGACGTGTTCCTGGCGTGTTGCTGACGTGTTGCTGACGTGTTCCTGACGTGTTGCTGACGTGTTTCCTGACGTGTTGCAGGCGTGTCCTGACATGTCGCTGGCGTGTTCCTGACGTGTTGCTGACGTGTTCCTGACGTGTTGCTGACGTGTTGCTGACGTGTTCCTGACGTGTTGCTGACGTGTTCCTGACGTGTTGCTGACGTGTTCCTGACGTGTTGCTGACGTGTTCCTGACGTGTTGCTGACGTGTTCCTGACGTGTTCCTGACGTGTTCTGTATGTGAGAACACAAATGTCAGGGTTATTTTCTGGAACGTTTCCTGCAGCCTCCTAGTAAAATGTCCAGTGAGCGAGTGGACGTGTTGATGAGGTTTCTAACACGTGAAACTGGAAGAACACAAATATCTCAGGATGAAGAAGAGGAGCCGTACACGTAGAAGACGAAGACGTCAACTTGGACAGACGAGGAGGTTCCAGAGCTTTTGGTGATAAAGGGGGAAAAGGGCCTCGTCAATAAGAAGTTAAAGAGTTTATGATTCTACGACACCGACTTCACCGGAATGAACTCGTCCGGACGTCAGAGACGTTAAAAAAACACGAGGTGATGATTCTACTTTTCATGTCAATCCAGACTCACTGATCAACTCTTCTTCTTCTCCTCTTTAAAACAAAACCCTGCCTTGAATCTCAAAGCGACGGAACATCAGAGGAAGTTGTGAGTGAGACTCGGATACGATCTCTCTCTCAGTCGCAGTGATTACCCGCTCGCGCTGCTGCTCTTTCATGTGCTAATATCATGTTAATTCTCTATCACGATTCCAAATTCCCTCAAATTTCATTTTCTGCTCAGAGTTTAATTTAATTTCATCAGGAGTTTATGTGGTTAAACTTCTGACCCTGACATCAGCTCATTCTCACACACACACACACTAATAATTCGATTGGACCAGATTAACAGAAAGTCAGAGTACAGCTCTGTAAAGACTTAATCTGATTATCACAGTGTCAGAGGTTATTATCAGATTAACACTGAGGCAGATCTCCGCTCAGTCTCCTCTCCTCCTGAGATCGTTGTTACTGCAGAGGTCAAAGGTCAGCGGCTCGAGGAAGTGAGGATCAGGAAAGTGTCTTAAAGGAAGATCAGAGCTGGATTACATTTCTTTTGTATGTTGTTCTTTGTGTTTAGATCAGTGACGAACAATCTTCAGTTGAGTCCATGTGAGAATATGGCAGAAAAATGGAAAACTCACAGTGTTGATGAGGTTTCTAACACGTAAAGGACTTGAAATCTCTCAGGATGAAGAAGAGGAGCCGTACACGTAGAAGATGAAGACGTCAACTTGGAAACACGAGGAGGTTCCAGATCTTTTGGTGATGAGGGCCGACGCCGGTGTGGATGAGCTGTAAACAACAACACTGATCTTTCCACAGCAGAGTTTATACATCATGTCCGGCCTCCTGCTGCTCTACAGGCTCCGCCCCTCTACCCAGGCTCCACCCCTCGCCTGGATGTTCCCCACATGTTCCTGTTGGAGTCGGACGAGTCGGACCCGACAACCTGCTGCTGCTGCTTCACAGGACAAACACTAACTATGTATTTGTATTTTTGATTTAAACTTCCTGTGCTTCACATGTTGAAGCTGGTTCCTCAGGAGGATCTGTGGGTTCTTCTCTTCCTGTTCAGATCTCAGCTGCTGTCTCTGAACGTTAATGTCGTCTAACAGAAGTGAGTCCCTCTGTCCTTGTCCTGAGTGTGTGTGTCTGTGTGTGTGTGTTGTGTACCTGCTTCATTTCACTCCAGTTGCTCGGCGCTCTCTGGTTTTTGTCCGTCTCCTCATCACTTTCTGTCTATAAATAAAAGCACATCCCCATCAGCCCTGCGGTCATCTTCAGATGGGTAACTTGTTCCCACAGGCCGTCGTCTCTTGGGGGGGGGGGGGTGGAGCAGTGACTCTGAACGTATAACGTTCTGTTTGAGTTTGATCTGAAACCGTGACAGAGCCTCGTGTGGAGTGAAAGACAGTTTTTAATGACTCGATGGAGAAAAACACGAAGGTTGTGTCGATCCAAGGAGACGACAGGACGCTGAGAGCGAAGGTTTAGAAAATAAAATATTTAACATCGTACGAATTCAACCCTGAGATTTGTTTCCTCTCCTTTTAACTTTTAACCGTCTTTAAGCTACGTTTCACCATTAAAACAAATAACTAGAACATTGGCGACAGGAAGGCGGTGAAGTAAAGTCTGTCTGATCCATGTTTTATTCATGTGGACGTGAGTCGGCCTCTCGTCTGCAGCAGCTGCTCCGTGGTCAGAACGACCCGCCAGAGGAATCCAGCTGATCCAGGAACAGGCTCTTTTATATCTGATCTGTTTCAATGACACTTTAATGCACTTGTTTCACTCACTTCCTGTGATGTGTGACGTCGTGGTTCAGTCTTTTAATTTAGACATTTCCTGTTGTTAGAATTCCACTGACAGACATATTCCACAAGTCTTATTGGTGATGTGAGTGTTTGAATTGAATCAGTATCAAAGATGTAAAAACACGAAGCTGCTGAGAGGAACCATTTACCGACGACTTCAGATCCACAGAACCAGAGAATGTTTGTGCAAACAGGCAAATAAGTGATAAATAATCAGTTGTAGCTTTAATCAGTCGTCTTTATTATTTATCTCCAATCATTTTCAGTCTCTGTGTGTTTTCTTTAAAGCAGTAAAACTTCCTGAATGTTTCCTCCCAGTGTCGCAAAAAAACCCTCCGATCATCGTTTCTTTCCTCGGCGCCAAGTCGAGCAGCTAAAGAGCAAATTAAATCTTGTTCATGAGACAGTGATGATGGCGGATGCAAAGTGTCAAGGCGAGCGCACCGAGCTCCGGGTCGTCACCGGCAGATTGTTCCAGAAGCCTCGACATGATTGACTAAGTGAAAACATATGGCGAGGGACGCGGGGACGGCCCCCGGGGGACCTTCGCCTCGCTCGCTGCTGAAGACCTTTTACCTGCTCTCCCCTCCGCCCCGATCCCTTTCCAGCCGAGTGGCTCCTAATTGAAGAGGGCGTGGGCTTCGTGTCGACAGCCGTCAATGAGGTCATAAATCGTAGGTGAGCGACCGCCGTGCTTCCTCCTGCGCCCGGTGTCATCGCTGCAGCGCTGCTCTTCCCCCATGACTCACTTTTCTGCTCTTTAACACTGAACTTTCTTCTTAATCTGTCGCCGGCGTCCCCACAGTTTCCTCACCACTTGTATTTAACCCGTTAAGAGCTGAGGATTCAAATCTGACTCAGAGTTTTCTGAAGAGATGACAGAATTACAAAATCTTTAATTTCTCAGGCTCAGAAGCAGAAAGAGACATGAACTCAAACATTCAATGGAATAAATTGTATAAACTATTTCCTTTTGTCTTAACTTGATAAACATTTATAAAAAAATGAAATAAAACCCCGTTTGTCTGCTTCTTCCTCCTCAAACACGTCTCTTACTGAGTCTTGTTCAGCAGGAATGTGATATGATAAAAATACGTTTGAAGTTATGATGAAAAGAAAGTTACTGATGCAGTATTTCCTCCGTCCCGCTCATTTCCTTTCAGTTTTAAACTTTACTCCATTAACAGCTTTACAGTTTACTTCCCCTTTTGGGGTTGAAACGGTTCAGCTAGCATCATGGGAATGTTCGGTAAACGCGCCGTTTGGCCGAGTTCAGCAGCTCCGTGGTTTTTGTAAAAACTCTTTTAGCTTTCAGGGATTTCTCCTCATTCCCTGACTCGAGTTTTCTATTTTAATCAAAGTGTTCGACCGTTCAAACTCTCAAAGCACAAACTGCCAGCTGATTGGCTACTGTTGCTCCTGTCATGTGCAACCTCATTTCCTCTGCTCATTTACGCCACTAGGGGGCGCAGTTGGACCATAGTAACTGAGGGAGATAGTTATTTAAATCCTGTCAACCTGTCAGCTCAGTTTGTTTTCACAGTGACAGTTCAGACGGGCTACAGGAGCATGTCGGTATCGAACTCAAGAGGCCCCAGAACAGAGCCTTGGAGAACTCCACTTGTTCTCTTTGTCCTATCACATGTGTAATTACACACAAAGTAGTTCCTGTCCTTTAAGTTGGGAAAGGATGGGGGAAGTAAAAGTTAGTGTTAGTGGAAGATTTCACTTCATGTTCTACCGGAACAGAAAACCAGAAGCCGGCGCGCTGCCACCTCCACAGCTGTCGGCGAGGCTTCGGTTTCTGCAGGAGGCCGGCAGGTTACCGCTCGAGAGCTTGTAGAGCAGCGAGCGACGGGCGGATGAGAAGGAGGAGGATGTGTGTGTAAACAGATGGCTGTAAACAAAGTCATGATAAGTAAGTAAACTCAACACTCAACCGGCAGCTGAACGCTGCTTCTTTCATGGTCTCCGAGGAAATCTTTGAAAACCAGGAGCTCCTCGCATCTTGTGTGTCTAAGACTTTCTCCTCCAAACTCTCCCGGGCTCTCCTCCTCTTCTCGGCACGTTGGGGAGGTGACATTGCCCCAACGCTGCTGAGCTCGGAAATAAATAAACTGAGGTTGCTGCTGCCGCTGCTGTTACTGCTTCTTGGGTGGAATTGATCCCCAGCGAGATGCGTACTTTCTTCCATCTGCTCGCCGCTAATTAACAGACAAGACAAGCTTGTGCCGCTCCTCCTCGTCCTCCTCCTCCTCCTCGTCCTCCTCGGCTGCAGATCTATAGGGAAACAACACAGCGGCCTCAGCAGACGCCTGCGAGGTGAGACAGCCAATCAGCATGCACGATCACTTCAATCTGCAGCTACAGAGCGAGCTGAGTGTGAGTGAAGCTGATGAAGACCTCGGGCAGAAGAGTCAACCGCAGATTTGACATCTGAAAACGTTATCGCTCTTTTACCGTTTGTGCTCAAATGTGTTTTTTATACTTTTATAAAACAATGAGCAGCAGCTGGAGGTTTCAGGAGCCAGTCGAACACCTGACTCAGCAGGAAACAAGACTCTAACTCTTCGCTCTCATTTTGGGAAACTTTCTATGTTTTTCTCCACATTTACAAAAGTTCTCAGGTAAAAATCCTGCTCCTACAAGATGTGCAGCAGAAAGTCAATACAGTCTCAAAATCACCGATTTGCCTCAGATCAACTCAGATAATCTTTTATTGATCGACATGAGGGAAATTCAGGAATCACAGCAGCCCAGGTTTAGAATCAATGCTGCTTGAGAAAAGAATGAAATATCGATAGGATAGAATAAGAACTAAATAAGAAGATTTGAACTCAAAGACATGTAAAAAGCATCACGTATGTTCAGTCCCGTCCTCTGTGTGATTCAAGTTTCTACTCTCAGCAGCTTCATCAGTCGGCTCCTCTCACAAAGTTCATGATTAAAACGAGAGCATCAAACCTTAAACAGAACTTAATTAACTCCTCTGCCAATTCAACGTCAGGATCACAACACATCTCCTCTCTTTTTATTCTTCTCCCGGCTGCACACGAGTTTCTTTCACACTTTATTTCAGTTCAGATGTTGGACCTCCTGCTGGTTGACCTTTGTGTTCAGAGCCGTCCATCGGATGGAGTGTGACTTTCCTCTGATTCAGTTCTACATACTGTACGTTTCACGTTCTGTCCAGCGACACCTTGGTTCCTTCAAAGCAGCAGTAACCATATGCACGTGTTTGTAAATCAGGGAAAACATCAGGCTCTGGTCTGGTTACGACACTAAATCGTCACCAGTGCAGTCGGGTTTTGCTCCAGTTTGCTCGAAACCTCCGAAAGAACAATGTGTCTGAGCCTCAGTCTGATGTAGTCAGACGTCTTCAGAGGACTGACCAATGCGTGGGATTTTCAAATGATCAAAAAGCATGATGAATTGCCTGGTTGTTAAATGTGTTGTATAAACCTGCCTTTATGAACCAGAGCTTAGTGAACCACGGCCTGTGAGGGATCACGAGTATCTTACCTCTGTTATCCGCTCCGTTAGCTTCACCAACACTTCAACAGTAAAACAATAAAACTCGACAGTACGGAAAGAAACAGAAGAACGTGTTTGGGTTTAAATGTGGAAACGTCCCACGAAACAGAAACAGGGTCTTTAGTAAAGAGTGTTGCTTTGTTTGGAGGAAGATGTGGGAGTTTAGTTTAGATTGTGGGGGTCAACAACCATCACGGTTACTATGGAAACACAGCTCCTGGTTCACATGTAGCACAGGTACAAGTTAGTACAGTGTGTGTCTCTCTGTGTGTGTGTGTGTGTGTGCAGAGTCAGTCTCCTCTGTCACATCTGTGAGAACATGCAGCGTCTGGAAATCAGCTTTCAGCCGAGAGCTGCTGATTCAGTCCGAGCCGCCGTGATTTGCAGCCCAGCTTCATTTACAAAAATCATGACTGGGGCAATACACCCGACAGGCTGTGTGTGTGTGTGTGTGTGTGTGTGTGTGTGTGTGTGTGTGTGTGTGTGTGTGTGTGTGTGTGTGTGTGTGTGTGTGAGAGACGGACAGGCGGAGGGAGAAATTACGGCCTGCGTGACACAGAAAACACTCCGATATAATGAAAAAGTGCAAAACGACGGAAACAACAACCAAAGCAGTTTGACTCAGTCGTGACATAATTTAACTGAGGGTTGAATTTCTGCTGAATTCAGTGAAACGATCAAACAGAGGAAATGAAACCTGGACCTGGTTCTTCTGGTTCTTCTGGTTCTTCTGGTTCTCCTGGTTCTTCTGGTTCTCCTGGTTCTCCTGTGATTTAAAGAGACTTAACCTGTTATGTCAGTTATGTTAAGTCTCTATTCAGTTTGAATATAGATGTAAGAGATAAAAAATTCAAACGATGTAATCTGAGGTTTAAAATCTGTTTGAAAACTGGAGAAATTCTCCACTAACACTCAAGTATAAATATTCCCCGTCCTGAACTAAGATGTTAATATATGTAAATTCCGACAGCAGTTGGCATCAACACCACACTGACGGTGCATGAATTAACATGGCATTCATTAATTAAGTGCACGAGAGCAGAGTTCAGGGATGATGATGATTATGTTTCCTTTAAATATTGTTGAAGATATAAAGTAGAGTTCGGAAAGTTTAGTAAAAATTATAAGTTCATTAATGTGGAGCCGTTATTCTGATGCATAGAAAACATTTTACTGCTGCTTCTCACATTAGATTTATGTGTTTTAGTTTATACTAAACAGGACGAGGTTACATTGTCTGTTTGTCTGTCAGCAGGACTACACAAAAACTACACAATCGATTTCCACGAAACTTTGTGGAAAGATGGGACATGGATAAAAGAAACTTTGGAGAAGTAATATTTCCGCTTTTTAAAAGAGACATATGGTGTTTTTCAGTCTTTCTTTCCTCTGGTGTGTTGTAAAAGTTTTTTGTGAATGTAAAAGTTGAAAAATTAAAAAGTCAGGAGTCTGTGGAAGAGGGAGAAAACACTGAAGCTCCTGAAACAACTCGTCAGACGCATCATTGTGACACGTAACGTAACTAACGTATCTAAATGTACACGTTGCTTGATGACACGTTTAGAAGAAACATGTCTTCAACACGGAAACTGCAGAGTGAAGGCCGACATTTCCTAGAAGATGTTGACCAATCACAACAGAGAGGACCAGCTGACCAATCAGAGAGGGGGGTCTTAAAGAGACAGGAGCTAAACCAAGTGTTTGAGACAGAGGCTGAAGTGAGGAGCTGCAGCGATGGACAGCCTGAGGACAGTGATGTTTTCTGAACATTAGAGCATGAAAACATTTTACAGTCACGACTCTTATTAACAATTATCAACCTGAAGATGAGCAGAATGTATGTTTAACACTGACAGAAGCTCCAGGTTGTGATTTTGGTGTTAAAACTTTCTTCATGCAGCGGAGGCAGAGTTGTGTTTGCAGTTTGTCGGCGGCTGTGAAGTGAAGTTTGACTCTTCAGCGTCTCTGTGTGCTTGTTGGTGCCGGGGTCACCACAGGTCGTTGTCCCCTGTCGTCTCACAGCCTTTGTTGAGGTTTCACCGTCGCTGCAGACGGATCAGGAGTCCGAGTCCTCGGCTTTTGAAGTTTCCTCTCAGCCGGCGCTATCGGCCATCTCTCCGGCTCTGAGCCCGTCGCCCCTGTGAGCCCAACAAAAGGCGGGATTAACCTGGCTCAGCCGCTCCGAGTTAAATATCCATCCAAAGCTTCTTTTGCACGACGCTGCGCTCGCTCTGAACTCTGAGGCCCTCCTGCAAACAAACACTTTGATTCTTCCTGCACTTCACTCCAGACGTTCACATTCATGTGTCAGTTACGCTTCACAACTGAAGGTAAAATCCCACTTTCACAACAAAGAGGAGAAATATGTGGTTTTAAAAAAGGAAAAGTCGTCATGAGGATTTATGAGAATAATTAGGAAAACTAATAATTACTCTTTTTTCTTTAATTAAAATACAGCTTTGTGACAAATGCACTAAACCTGTCTATATACAATAATGATGATAATAAAACTTTTGTTAAACTTTTACGGTTTGAAAGTTTGTTGAGGAATAAAAAAGACAAAGAACAAAACATTTGTAAAATACACAACAACCAGAATGAAAGAAGCGTAACTGAGAAGAATTAAAAACGACTTCTCATTTAACAGCAGAGCAAAGTGTTACTGAAGCTGCTGAGTGGTGAGAAACCTCAGCTCATTACCTGAGCTCCTGATGAGACTGAGGGGATCTGAACTCTTCTGATCAGCTGAGCAGACGTGAGGCAGCAGAGAGAACGTGGAGCTGCAGCAGCAACAAGAGTCAAACACATCTGAGCTCGAGGCTTCTGCAACCGTGAGGCACTTGTTCATTTCAGGAATAAATCATCTCTGTGTGCTTTCATTTGGAGTGTGTGTGTGTGTGTGTGTGTGTGTGTGTGTGTGTGTGTGTGTGTGTGTGTGTGTGTGTGTGTGTGTGTGTGTGTGTGTTGATACCTACACTGGTATCATCAGCTCTGCTCTTCTTCATTTCCTGAAGTTGATCAATACAATGTGTTAAAACTTTAAATTAACAGAATTCAGGCTGATTATCATAACGAGTCAAAGCTGCTGATTGGCTCCAGCTGTGACGGCAGCGTCCTGCCTCTTCATTCTCTTCCTGAAGAACCACTTTCTATTTCTGCTCCAGAGACAAATCCTGTCTTTTATAACAGAAACAGTTGGAGACACTTAAAGGACGGACAGAAGTGAGGGACATACAGAATTAAACCTTGTTGTCTCAGATTTACTTCTGCAGATTCTAGTGGTTTCCTGGAAACTACAACAGGAAAGTAAATATAATCTCTTAGAGACGTGAACTCTTTCTCTGGAGTTTGTCTAACACACACACAAAAACACACAGATCTGTGGAGCTGCAGGTATTTAGATATTTGTTGTCTTGACGTCTGTAGCGTTTCAGAAACTTCGTCCACTCGCTCGTGGTGAATCATCCGGAGAATCTCCTGCTGTTTCTCACAGGAGAACGTCTGGAGCTTCTCCTGGACAGTTGCGTTCTCACATGCTGCCCCGTCAGAGAACTAGCCTCTTATTGTGGTGTCATCAGGTACCGGACGTCATTTCTATTTTACCTCCTGGGTTTTAATGACGGTTTTATTCTATTAATTTGGACTTTAAAAGATGAAAAAATAAAGTTTTAATATTCCACGGACCCCCCCGTCTCTTTGTGAATCTGATGTCGTCTGTCTGAGGAGTCTCATCTCTGACAGGCGGGAGGCCTCGTCCCGAGGAGCTCGGCGCCCGCGCTGCGCTGGTTTCCACACTTCCCCTCTGATTTGTGAAATATGAATGCCCATCTCATATTTATCTTCTTCTTCTGTGGTGGCAGCGGGCCGTTGCTGGAAGAGGCTGAACTGGGAGGTCCGGGGGAATAAACTTTAATTATACATGCCAGTGTCAGGGATACAGAGCGGCGGGCGGACGGAGTGATTGATTCGCTGTCAACAGGGAGGGGGGGGTCGGTGATGGAGGTATCCGTGGCGACGAGCAGCAGGCCCTTCATCACCTGAGAGGCAGCTGGCATTAAGGCAGCTGTCAGGGACTTTGATTTGAAGTGGGAATTACAACACACACTCACACATACACACACATGCTTGCATAACACACAGTCTCACACAACCCCTGCTTGCATAATATACATGATACAGTCTCACACACACACACACACACACACACACACACACACCACACACACACACACACACACACACACACACACACACACACACACACTGTGACTGTCCCCGCAGGCAAACGCTGCAGCAGCTCCGTGACGTGACACCACATGAATAATTGGTGAGCAGCAGTTCAGGAGTGGAGGTGAAACAGAAACGCGGCGCTGAAAAACCCCACGTTTCCCAAACACACCTCATGCAATGGCTGATGGCGGCGCGGTGGCGTCGCTGGCGGCTGGAACCCGAGGAGCTGAAACACATCAAACCACGAGAGAAACACGACCAGAACGAACCTGGAGCCGATAAACAAACTGACACGAGAACAAAGACGAGCGAGGAAACGAGGATCTTTCCTGTTTTTGTTTCCACGTTTAAATCACATGTGTCCACTTCCTGTCACGGTGACGACCACGACGCTGACCCTGTGACCACGACGCTGAAGTCCGACCCTGACGATGGCGCTGACGACGACAGCGCTGAAGTTTGACCCTGTGAAAATGAAGCGTTCTGTGTTGTTCGGCTGTTTTTCCGTGACAGAGTTGTTGCTGCTGATAAAGCTGAGAACAGATGGCTCCATCTGCTTTCACTTTATTTTCAGTAAAAGGTTAAACGACATCAGAACCGGAGGCGACCATCTGTTCCCACGCAGACACCGTACGTTCAGACCTTCACACCTCGTGCTCCAAAGTTCAACTTCCTCCTGAAAGTCTGAGGAGCATGTGATGACAATAGAGATTTCTGA
The DNA here is from genome assembly GCF_022539355.2 of Hippoglossus stenolepis. NCBI lineage: Eukaryota > Metazoa > Chordata > Actinopteri > Pleuronectiformes > Pleuronectidae > Hippoglossus > Hippoglossus stenolepis. The sequence goes on along the minus strand of NC_061489.1, from coordinate 27,090,494 downwards.
TTGGCCGGCAGCTTCCTGATAAAGTTGTGAAACAGGAAACTTCAAGTTGTTTTTATAATCAGCTGAATAAAAGCAGCAGCGAGGAGCCGGAGATCAGGAGGAAACGCATCAACACACAGTGACGTCACCCGCTGGTCTGTGAGCTGAAGCCTCAAGTTGGACATTGTGTCCAGCGCCATTTTGTTTTTTAGGAACCAGAAGTAACCATATTTGGAGGAGAGGGGGTGGAGCCTGACTGAGATCATCTTTCTCCTCGTACATAGCTGTTTTCAGACACGACCTCTGGAGGATGTTTGTAGAACTGCATCCAGACTCTGGAGTTTGTCTTTCACGTATGAAGATTCTTCGCTCGGACGCGTTCACGACAACACAGACACCTCAGGTGGGGAGCAGCAGACAGACGCCGGATGGGACGTATTGATTTGTATTAATTAACCCTGACACCAGCTTTTATCACCTGCTGGCGTTGGACCCTGCAGAGGATCTCGAGGTCTGGATGCTCCTCAGATCCTCTGGAGTTCAGTGCAGCTCTGGAAGCAGCTCGTGTCTCTTCACTGAAAACCAGGAAACCGTGAAGCCACAACACGTGATGACCTCCGGACGGCGGTCCTGTTACTTTCCTCTGGTGACACCAGCTGCTTCTCTTCAGTCGGAGGTGAAACAAATCTCTGCTTTAATGAGATTATTTCTTTTTTCTCCTCCGTTCCCAGTGTGATTGGATTGTTATTTGAATTCATCCCGGCTCTACCGTGTTTTTATTGGTTCTGTTGACAGACTTTAGGCTAAAGCGCATGCTGAATGTGTGTGTGTGTGTGTGTGTGTGTGTGTGTGTGTGTGTGTGTGTGTGTGTGTGTGTGTGTGTGTGTGTCTGTGTGTGTGTGTGTCTCCTAACTGATTTTTCAGAGAGAGAAAGTGAAAATAAAATCCATTAAGAGCTAAACAAGTTATTTTTTTTCTTTCACCCCCCCGCCCCCCAGCAGACAGCCGTGCCTAAGCCCATTGCCGACGCCTCCTAATCTCCTAATAAGATTATAAAAGTGAAAATTTGTTTGTACATGCAGTCGCTGCAGATAATTACACGTCTCGTCACATCGCCGCCCTGAGATCTGCCCCGAATCCTCTCGTCTCTGGTCGCAGCTGTAAATTGTTCCAGAATGGATTTCAGAGAGAGACTAAGAGAGCAGATCAAGCTCTCAGGCCTCTCGTGCTTTCTTTAATATCACCACTTTATTTCCCTCTCTCCTCCCCCTTTCCTACGTCCTTATTAACTTCCCTCATCCCCTCGGCTCACTTCTCTACATCTGCTCTTCTTCGTCTATTATTTTCTGCAGCAACTTCCATTTCCTTCTCCCTCATTTTCCTGCTCTTTATACTCGTCTTTATTTTGTCCTTTTTATTCCTACCTCTCCTCACACTTTTCTCATCCTCCCTCCTCTTTCCTCTTCTCCATCTGAGCCTCATCTTTTTATTTACATTCTACCTTCACTCTTCTCTCCTACTTTATTCCTTTCTTTCTCATTCCCTTCCCTCGCTCCCTTTTCCTTCTCTACCTCATGTTTCTGTTCCAGGTCGACTTCCATCCTTTAATTCTTTGTATTTTAAATCTCCTTCCCTCCTCTTTTTCTCTCCTCAGTTCTGATTTCATCTTCTCTCTACGTCTTCCTCTGTTTCTCCATGTTTCCTTTCCTCTTTTCAGAAACATGAACATCAACGGCCTAAAATGACAGAAACCATCTCTGAGGAAAATGTATTAACATATACTTAGATTTTTAGTTTGGTCCATGTCTCAACTGATCTATTTGCATCCCGGTCATGAGGAGAATCTTCAGAATCTTCTTCACACGACAAGATTGGAAAATAATGTTGCATCACAGGCTACAGGATAATGGAAGATAATTTCTCCGGAGGCAGCGGCGTACAGACTCGTCTCTCATGGGGAAGCTGATGTAAAGGAAACGGAGAGTGGCGTGGAGCGACAACTCGCTGGGACGTTAATATACAAAAGCAGAACGCTCAACAAGCCTTGATGAGAAAACGTCAGCATGGGTTAAATTCTTCAGCTGAGATTCTGCGATTTTTAACCTCTGCAGCCGACCACCAGGGGCTGACTGAGACACGATGGCTCTTAATATTAATATTCCACACACGCACACACACGCACGCGCACACACACACACACACACACACACACACACACACACACACACACGCACACACGCACGCACACACACACCTTGTTAACAACAGCAGTCCCGTCAGAATCAAACATTTTCTTTCCAGACATTTTCCCAGATCTTTTCTCATAAATAAATGTTTTGAATCTTTCAATCTCTCAGAAACAGGCAGATTTATTCTATTTTTCTTTCATGCATTATATTTTATTTTTCATGTGAAGACAATCCATATTTTCGAAAAGAAGAAAAGAGGAGAAAATGCTGCAGGAAATCACCGAGGGGAATCAATTCCTCCGAGGGCGATTCACGGGCCTGTTCTGTTCTCTATGCAGAAATGTCCGACCCTGATATATAAGCATATGCATATGATATGTGTGTGTCTATATAAAAGAAAAACTATTATACGAATTGCAGTGGGTGCGTTTCAGAACGTCTCCCGGGCTACAATGCCAATACCACATTCTCAGTCTATCAATTCACATACAAAACGAGGCCAATTTCACAAACGGAGGCTTGTGTGTCCACATGTCCTTGAATAATAACAGCATCAATATTCAATGTTTCCATTACCTCCGGCAGCGGCGGGCTCCGAGCCTCTGCTGCGGCGGCGGCGTCCTGAGAGGACGAGAGAAAAGCTGCTCAAACATCACGTCAGAAGATAATTTCATGGAAAAGAATTTACGCGTGATTTTTTTTTCAGTGAGACCGATATTGACGCCGCATGTTTGATTCATGAAAAGAAGCGAAGACAAGAGCAGCGTGTTGGTTTCACTGCAAATGAGAGAATCTGGAGTCGAGTCTGTGCTCCTTCAAAGTTTGTAAATCAACAGTTTTCTCCAGTCGCCTCAGAGATGCTCAACATTTTATCGTTTTTCAAATATTTGATGAATAAAAACTGGACTTTAGACACAAGCAGATCTCAGATGCTCCTGGAGGAAAATAAATGATTTCTACGAGGCCAAAAGTTTGTGGACACCTGAATATGTCTGTGATGTGTGTTTGAACACTTTCCTGAACCAGGAGAATTACAAACAAAAGATTTTAATAACAAACTGTCTCCAAACACAACAGAGTAAAGTAAACTGAATAAAAAGGCAAATATTTATAAAATGTACTTGTATTAACAAGTTATATATATTTTATATTAATTCACATTTTAGAAGGTGACCTAAAGAAATATTTTACAAGAATAGTTGATATGAAAAAGCTGCTTTTACTTGAATCAGTGTTGCAGCTCCACTGTGTAGAGTCGGTGTGTTTGTGGGCGGGACACTAACGACGTGTTTGTGCAGTGACGTCAAACCTGAAACAAAATGTTTGATAATTTCTCCAAATTTGATTCTTCTGTCAGTTTTTATGTAACTGCTCCTGAGTTTCATCATTCACTGTGTGTGTGTGTGTGTGTGTGTGTGTGTGTGTGTGTGTGTGTATGTGTGTGTCTGTGTAATCATAAACCATGTCAGGATAAATACACAAGTGCATTCCTTTTGCAAATGAGGCGACTCTGCGGCCGACTCTGCTCCCGTGCTAATGTTTGCTCTGTGCGGCTGATTGATGACACGTGGATCTGCAGCCGCTCATCAGCCTGAATATGAGGAGCTGCACGTTCTCACCACCGCGACTCGAGTAAATAAAGCGGAGCCGAGCTGTCACTTCTGCTCCGATAGCATCGTTCAATATGCTGCAGGGTGGAGGCTGATTTCAGCTCATTTCAGTCGGAGGAGCAACACTTTCAAAATGATAAAGTACCGACACGAGCAAATCCTGGAGTGAGACTAAAGGAAAGATGATTGTAATAAAGTCTGTGCAGCTTCCAGACTGAGGAGAAGTGTAGAGTTCCACTGATCACATGATGTGATGGTTCACTCCGACCTGGTTTGGTTCAGAGCTTCAGACTCTGAACATCAGGTGTGAAAGGTTCCTCACAGCAGAAGAGGTGTTCTGGTTCTGGATCAAACTGAACCTGGATCTGTTCGTTGCAGAGTGAAAACACTGGACTTTAAAGAAACAACTAGAACCAACATGAAACTATAAAAGTCGATGAATCTTAAAAGTCGATGAGCTCACGTTCTGGTTCTTTTCTCCAGCGTCTACATCACGTCCTCATCTGTGTCCCTCGTTTCAACAAGAAGCCAAACACAATTCTTCCAATAAGAGTCTTTGTTCAGACCTGGATTAAATAACGTCTGAGCTCCTCCTCGACCTGAACGCTTCATCAATCAGCGTTAACGAGTCAGATCCAGAGCAGAGCTTCACTTAAACTGTGTGAAAACATTCTCCCTCCTCATCAGCTCGGATGAAGTGTGACAACATAACAAGCTGCTTCTCATCCGCTCTCTGTTTAGACTCATCTCAGCTCTTCTTTTATCTGACGAGCACAAAGACCTTGTCCAGCAGCTTGTGACCTCGTCTGGTGACTCGTGGATTCATCCGTCTCTTTACGGGACGTTATGATGAGGGGACGGACGATCTCGAATGATCAGCTCCGTCAGAAACCCACGACAGTGAGAGAGTGAGAGAGTTCGCTGACCGGGAGGCGTCACCAGGATGTTGTGGAGGCTGCTTGAACAATACAACCAACTCCACCTCTCGAGCAGAGGACAGGGTCGGCAGTGGTGACAGAGAAGAAAGGGACGAGCTGATGGATGAGGAAATCGTGCTGAAGAAGAAAAGATGAGTTTGTTCTGTTAGTCTCTCCTCATATCATCAGACATGTCAATCAATGTGAGAATCCAATCAGATTCCTTGAATCTCTGCGGTGGGTGGGGCTTGATCCCTGAAAAGAATACATTTGTGCCATGAAAATTATTGTAACAAGCCAGAAATAGCTTTTCATATCATGACATAAAAATAATAATTCTCCACAAGATGTGTGTGTGTGTGTGTGTGTGTGTGCGCGTGCATGCGTGTGCTGGGGGGTCTCGGGGGCCTCTAGCCCCAGTCGACAGCGATCATCAGCCTTCAGATCAGCAGAGTAATTTGATCATCGTGACGTCCTCAGGGTCTTTTCCAGCGATCACTGATTTACTTAAAGGAAAGAAAAGAAGAAATAAGAACGATTTGAATGTATTCGTGCCTCGAGGAGGCGTTTCCTCTAATTCGATAACGAGCAGGAGGAACCAGGAGCCGCCGGAGTAAACACGAGATGAGATGAGCTCTGACGGCCTCGTGACGTTAACACATCATAACACTGACAGATAAATATCATCCACTGGTTTCCTGCTAATTATTGTGAGATGGTTTTGAACAGGACGAGCAGATGGATCTGAGGTTCTCTGCCTCTTTTAGAAACACTGTTCGTCGTGTGCAGCTGAATTTAGGTGAACTCTCAAAGAATTGATGTGGGCGCAGCTCGAAGCCGCTTCTGTCAGACGCATTAGCAACGAGCTGGGAAACAATATCCTGGAAACTAAAACTACTGGGCCCAATACCAAAAGCTCTGCCAGCAATACAAGAGGGAGGGGGTGTGCGTGGTGTGTGTGTGTGTGTGTGTGTGTGTGTGTGTGTGTGTGTGTGTGTGTGTGTGTGTGTGTGTGTGTGTGTGTGTGTGTGTACGTGTGTGTACAACCAGGAGGTGCATGTCTGAACAAGGCTGTACTTTGATTAAGACCAATAAGCTTTGACAGTAAACTTTGTCCCTCAGCGATTCTCTGCTTCCACCGAGCACAGGCGAGTTCTCGGGGCCCCTCAGGCTCCTGGAGGCACAGAAAACAAACGCACCCTTGGCCGAGCACTGATTAGGATTTGGCGATGGCCCTCTCCGCGAGCCGGTTCAGACGGCTGACCTAGTTCAGCGCCTATGGCCGCCAGAGACGTGCGTTCCTCTGGTTTCAGAAATGTCCTCGTCTCAGTTGGAGCGCGTCGACCGCGGCGCCCGGACACGTGGGTCCTGAGAGCGGGAGGGCGGGGGACTGTGGAGTCCAGAGTGTGAGGTCAGCTCTGAATTACTCTCGGCTGCGCTCTCTGTTTGTGCTTTTGACAAATGATGATGGACCTTCACCTTTGGTTTCCTCCGGAATGGCCGGTGGTAAGTTGGGACTGACGGCAGCTGCATGTGAATGTGTTGATGGACGAAGCAGAGAGACGCTCAGATCACAGGAGGAATCTCTCACTGACTGAAGAACAGTGCAGGCACACAAGAGATGAGATTATATAAACAACATGAAACCATGTGAGGACGAGAGGCAACGGTTCTGTTCACTGCTCGACACAAGAAGAATAATGCTGCACAAATAAAGTCCACAAGTAGACGAACGTCCTGCAGTAACTGAGCTGCAGAGATCTGTTCACCTGTTCTTCAAAGTTCAGTGAAACTCGACTATGAATTAGTTGTTTTGATTGTCGTGACGAGTCAGTGTTTCTGAGCATTGGTCTCATGTTTATTAACTTTGGTTAAATATTGTTTTCTTTGAATAAAGTTGTGAGAAGTTGAATTTTCTTGCCTCAGGACTTTTCCAAAAACAATCCTTAATACATATTTATCACCTGACAGTTATGTGGACTGTGATTTGGACTTTTGTTCTGAAATGTAAAGTCTTAAATCTCCAGAATCTGTGGACGGACTGTTTGATATAAATCATCTTCTCTTGCCGCTCGTTCCTGCGGCTGTTTGCTCTCAGAGGAGCTGGAACCTCTGTTGTGTCGGGCGGAAGTTAAACTATGGAGCAGCGACATCATTAACAGTCACAGAGGCATGGAATCTGACGCAGAGCGTCCTGGGACCCAACTAAAGCTAAATAAATATGAGCCACAGGCTCGTTGGCCTTTATTTTCAAAATGTCGTTCTGAACGTCCCCGAAAGGGCAAAATAAAAAAATCTGACAAACTGGAAACAGGAATGAATGTTTATTGGTCCTCGGTGATTTGTCTGCATCCAAACGCCTCATGACCAGTGTTTAAAGTTTGACTTTCTGAAAGAAGTGGAGACTTTTTAAATCCTTTGAATCTGTGTCATGCAAATCCAAGTTTCTCTTATTTTCTATGAAGCTACTGGTTCTGTCAGCTTCATTTCTTCTGTGTTGGACACATCTGAACATGACGACACTGATTTTAAACACTTTTGGAAACATTAGGAAAGTATTGCACATGTTTTTCTTCTCTGAATTTGCTGCAGCTGCGTTTCTGAGATGAAATAATGTGACTCAGCTGAACCAGGTTCTGTTGGTTTGCAGTGAAAACACTGTTTGGACTTTTGGACCAATCACAGGAAGTAGAGACAGAATTAAACAGTAGAAGAAGAAGAAGAAGAAGAAGAAGAAGAAGAAGAAGAAGCAGCTGCAGTCTTCACCTGCGACGATATAATGTTTGAACCACGAGGACGTTCATCTGGTGCATTTGAACTAGTGAGGAGTACTGTAGTACTGTGGAGTACTGTAGTACTGTGGAGTACTGTGTAGTACTGTGGAGTACTGCACCTGAAGATTCTGATGCTGCTATAGTAATACCAGCAGGATGTTACCATGACAACAAATGAAGCTCTTCTTTCATCTTCTCCATTCAAACAGAAAGACTACTACCCCCCCAACTGACAACACGCCCACGTCAGACGCGTCTACAAACCAATCAGAGTCAAGTATAGGTAGACTCCGCCCCCATGTACGTATGTCAGACTAAATTCTTTCGTCCCTAAATTACAAAGTGAAACTAAAACTAACAGATCAAAGGAAACATGGAACAAACATGAAGCTTCAGACTCTCAGAGAGAACGAGTCAGCTTCTTACACCTGAGATCAAAATAAATTCCTCTAGAAGAAAAAACTAAACTCGAAAAGTTCATTGGACACTTGATGATATTTTTGTGGTTATAAGTTTTAATGCCAAAAAAAGGGTTAAAAAGTCGATACTCTTATTGATTTGCTTGTTATCTGTTTGTCTCCTTTGTCCAGACGGACACAAGAATGTCAGGGAAATGTCAGACACAGGAGGGAGACGACGAAGACGAGGGTAACGATCTGAGCTTCATCACATCTGAAATCAAGCAGCTGATGAATGTTTGAACATCAGGACTGATGTTGTGACATCACAGAGCGCCGTGGTCGTGACTGAAACGCTTCGTGCTCCTCGCACACGGATCTGATGTGAACGTGTGTGAACGCCTCATCGACTCTGATGCGATTGTTTCTGTTCGACTTGTTTTCCCCGTCGTGGGTTTCTTGGCTCGTCCTGAACGCACGCCAGAGGACCCCCTGTTGGCTTCTGGGTAACCTTACGGCCGTGGGGGAAACCTGGCCTCTGATTGGTCCTTCGCAGGGTCTGTGGGGATGTTTCGTGTAAATAAATAATATCTGATATTGCTGCTGTCATGTTGCATTTTCTGCTGAATGCATATTAATGTGATCTCTTCCTTCCTTCCTTCCTGTATTTTAATATATCGGAAAGTTTGTTGCGTTTGTAAAAAAGTAAATAAGAGTTTTCCGACGATTACGATTTCTCACATTATTAATTTACACATTTTCATGACTTATTCTAATATCTTAATATCTATCAAATAAAATGTGTTATTTTATTTAGTATCTATCACACAATACTGAACAGTAATGAATAGCATGTCACGTGCATGATTTCATCGATTACCACATATTAATGGCACAGTTCAGGTAAATATATATTTTATAGCACAACATGAAATGGAATATAAATATAAAAGCATGTATTTGCCTGTGATGACTTCTGGAACAGAACCAGTAAATGTTCGGCCTCAGCTCTGAACTCTCTGTGACGGTGGAGAGGAGAATTATTCAGATGACGCTCAGGACGCGACCTCGGCCTCACATGAACATTTCTCCTAAATTCAGCTGTCAACAAAACTTAATGGTCCTGGATTTGGATCCGAGCTCTTTTCACTCTCAGCTGGTTTTTGTTGTCAAAGCGTTTCCACCCGGTCGACAGTCGTGTTTATTCACAGTCGTACAAACTCGGCACAACAGTGAATTAATGTGGGCCATCCTCTCATCATATTTACCCAGGCTGTGTTTGCTAACAGTGCTGCGCTAACCACACACACACACACACACACACACACACACACACACACACACACAATCCCTGCTGAATCAGTCAGTCGGATCAGACGCCACAACAACAAAACGCAGCGAGACGGAAACAAACACATCCACTGTGACTCTCCTGATAGAGTCTCTGCAGCTGTGCGTCCACCGGAGGACTGAAGCGTCCACGTCACTTATCCTCAACCTCTGAGGGTTTAACTCCTCTGATCGCGGTGAGCAGTTCAGTCTGTGGCAACGATTATCAAACACACTGAGTCAGACTTTTAGTTTGAATTTTCCTTTATCTGTTTTTTCAATGGGAAAAACTGAAAGAAGCTAAAACCAAATCTGAAAATCTGATTCAACTTTGACCCCTTGGTTCAGTCTGTCACTGAGTTCATGCAGAAGAAATGTTATTTAATACGTTTTGAAATTAGTTTTCTGTTCTGACACGTTATATCTGTTCTGGATTGAAACAGAAGCTTTATTGAATAAAAATCAATCCTCTTTCCTTCATTGGAGCAGGTCACAAACTGAGTGTCGTCTTTAAACTGAGCCACAGACACAACTGTGTGTTTGCAAGTAAAACACTGATTAACTCTAATAACTTGTAATAACTTTGCTCTTCTTCTGCACATGACGCTGTTGGAATCAAAGACCTGATGCATGTTTACCTGTGTTTGTTACATCGCTGTCGATCACTGCTCCTGCAGCTCGTGGTCGTGTCAACACGTCCCCTCAGTTATTCAGCCCGCCTCCCTCGCAGCAGGTCGCAGTGACGTCATCAGGCCTCACGCCACAGTCGCCGCTCGCTCTCCACTCCACCGTGTGGCCATTAACCCGATCGGCGACCTGGAAAACAGCGGAGGGGGGGGCAGGAGAGAGGAAGGATTCGCCACAGGGAGGCGAGGGAGGGGGGACGGGGACCCTCAGCTCCCCGGGGATCCTGTTTCCGGTCTCTTTCCCCTCAACGCCTCCCGGTCGCGTCCCCAGGCCCAATCACAGGCTCCTGAATAATTCAGCGTGTTCATCAGATGTAATCTGATTATTCACATATGAATAATGAAGGAGCAGAGCGCCGGACATTTCCATATTCTACTCCTGTCTGTGAGTTTGCCAATAGATGATGAGGACGGATAAACAGAGACGGACTGGAGACTCCGCTCTGTGGAAAGACGTGGACAAAAGTGTGTGGACACCACAGTCCACATCCGTAAAGTGTTTCCTGTTTAGTTCCAGTGAACATTTCAGACAATAAAGTTCTGTAAACATCTGAAAGTTGGTGGATTCATGGTTTTGGATTCTCAGTTAAAAACAGATGGAACATTCATATTTCCACAGACATTTTCATAATTTCATCATAAACAGTCAAGTTTCTCGCTGCTAACGTTACAAAAGCTCACTCAAACAAAAACATCTAATTAAACTTAATGAAAAAGAATAATGTAGTTCCTCGCTGTGTCATATGTGCAGCGGTCCAACACATGTCAAAACTTTATAATATAATTATATAACTATTTCAGGGTTTGTACAGATGAAAGTCTGAGAAGTTTAAAAAGATGCTTCATCGTCTTTGCTCTTTGAAAATGTCTTTACAGTCTCAGGTAACACGGAGGGAAAAGTAATTAACAACATCATGGAATCAATTATCTATGATTAGATTCTTTCTTACAAAAATCATGGAATCAGCATTTTTTCCTCTTACAGTGTGTGTGTTTCTGTGTATATGTGTGTGTGTGAGTGTGTGTGTGAGTGTGTGTGTGAGAGTGTGTCTTTTATTAGTTACAGCCGCCACTCAGCCTCCAGGGTCCCGGAGTCCCTGATGATGAAGCCATCCATTATTTACAGAGTCGTCCAGCAGACAGAAAAAAAAAAAGAGAAAGAAAATCAATTATTTCAATGGGAATTATTCCGACGCTGCTTTGAATGTTAATGAGGAAGAGGAGGTGGAGACCTACGGAGAACGAAGAGGAAGAGACGAGGCCAGAGAATAACAATAAAGACAGAAGCTCCGGGAGGAAGAACAACGTGAAAAGTTAAATGTTAGATATCATCATGATCTTCCACCTGCTGATTACGTTCAAAGGGACAATTATGTTTTCTTACTAGTTTGCCTAAATTTGCATCACTTGTCATTGTCTCCTTTTTATTTTCTGCTCCACCTGCATCAACCTCGTGCACGTGTCAGTTTCCTGCTGCTTCGTCCAAACATGAATTCATAGATGAAAATAGTAGAAATCAAAGCTTCTTCAGATTTCCACGTGCACATCCCTCCCTCCTCTCCAGGCAGTGAAGTATCACCTGTGTACAGGTGAACTGACGTCGTCCTGAAACCTTAACCTTCCTCCTCATCCCTCCTGTCATCCTGCTTCTAGCCTCAGTCTTCATCTTAGTTTTTTCACGGAGGCTTACTTCCCTTATTTCTTTCTCTGAAAAAGCTTTGAACAACTTGTGAAAAGCGAACGCGCTCCGTCAGTACGACTTACCTCCATCACTCCACCACAACACGTCTGGATCCGGCTGAAAGCTCCGACTGAATAGACATCGCCTCAAAGAGCCATAAAACGCTTAATGGGACTCGCTCTCGATATCAGTCACGTTACATAACTGATGTTTTCTCTGCTCGGCTGTGAGCGTGTTAAAAGGATGAAGTCGGAGGAAGAGCTCGGCATGAAACTACCTCTGACCCCTCATCTGGATTGAGGCTAACGCGAGGTTGTCATTTCTAATGAATGTGAATGTCTGTGATTTATATCCTCAGTCTGCTTCCATTATGTAACTAAAGAGCTTTTAAGAGCTTCTGCTTCAATCGACTGTGTCAGTGAGGCTCTGATCAGCAGCAGCGCTCGTTTGGACACTTTTCACATTAAAACATGTTTTTCTCTCCTGTCAGAACTTCCTGTGGATGAAGACATCGCAGCGAGTCGCAGCCGTCTCCGATCTCATCAGGATCCAGAGTCAACACAAAGAAATCACTAATTAGAATCCAGTGGACGACTTCAATGAGAAAGAGGTTCTAGACATTTAGACCAAACTGTCTCTATGGCACAGGTTGTGATAAATTAAATATAATAATAGATCAGATTAAACCTCTGATAGCACCAGCACCAGCTTTTCTTTATTTAGCCTCATAGGCTTTCACGACCTGAAGAGGATTTTAGCAAATAAGATAAAAAGTGTTTCAGTAACAAATAACCAGCTCTTTATTTAATCTGTGACATGAATGTAACTTCTGTCTTATTACAGGAAACTGTTCTGATGTCTGTGTCACTGTGAAGCTTCAGATGAACCAGTGGGGACAGAATAATTATAATTAATTATAAAAAAGTACAGAGAATTACTTCCCTTACACTATAGTTGCTGATTTGCTGCTGTTCTGAACATCACTGTGAGAAGGTTTGATTCCACTGGTTCAAACGCATCACATCACTAAACCAAACCAAACAGATGATTAAGAAAATAAGAAGCACAAGCTGCAGGACTGACCTTTGACCCAGGACGGAGATGCACATGGACTGAGGCTCCGAGCGCTCCAGTGTTTACTAAGCCACGTTATTCACCTGATGAATATCAGACTGAATCCTCACATCTGAGCCCAGCGACTCAGAGCATGAACATCTCAGTGAGGAGGTGACGCAGGTGGAGGCCTGAGGGTCTGAAGAGCTGCAGGAACAGGACAACTCCACCAGCTTGTTCCACTTGGAAACCTGTCGTCTGCCAGGCAGCCATTGAGCAAACAGGACAGACTGTGGACTCACATTGGACAATAAAGTTTAGATTTTTACATTTTATATTATTTTTATTGTTTTCTTCTACTATTAATTCTATTTTCTTTTGTCAGTTTAGCATCTTCAGGCTCCACAATCAGGATCTCTTGAATTTAGAATCAAGTTCTCTGCAGCAAACGGTCGTCTTCAGACGTGACCTCCGGAGAAGGTTCAGGTGAAGGGTGGAGCATCAGGCAGGATGTGATGAATTCATTTTGCTGCTGAGATCACGTGTTTTTGTTTACAGCTCATCTACTCTGGCTCTGATCTTCGTCAGCGTCTTCGTCGTGTTGGCTCCGCTGCTCCTCACATGATTCACTGAGCGGTGGAAGCTTGTTGCCCTGACACTGATGATGGATCTGTCTATAAACGAGGAGATGAATCCTCGCCTGGCAATTAACCAGCCAGTTCATCCTCCGCAGTGACAGAGTGCAGAAACAGCAGTGTGGAGCATTAAGCACCCGGGTGTCAGCTCTGAATGCCGACAGGTCAGAGGTCAGAGCTACAACGTGGATGAGCAATTACTGATGAATGAAGTGTCGGCGTGTGTCCTTCAGGTCAGGACTGAATGTTTCAGCCGTGACAGGACGCGTTTTCACCTGAGCTCCGACAGCGGAGAGTTTCCACCTCTGTTATTATCCGTCTGAACCGGCAGCTCCGGAGCATTCAGGCTTTTATCAGGAACAAAACGGTGTATTCATCCAATAAGAGTGGAGCTCACTGGATGCTGCCGTGCGTCCTGACCTGTTCACACCAATAAACACTCCACTACCTTCAGTTTCACAGCAACAACACAACTGTGGCAGTAATCAACAACTGGCTCAGACGTTTACACACACGGAGCTTTGAACTGCTTTTACATTCCTGCACAAAGGTGAGAGAGGGCAGAGGAACTGTAAATCAAGGTTTCACATTCAGCCGAGGTCGATAAAGTGCTGAATTGAAAATTAGATCATGTGATGAAGGAGGAAATATAAGGAGGAGAATGAGCCGGTCGGGGTCGGATGGACAGGACGTAACCACGGCAACAACTTCATCACAACCATAGACTGTAAATAAAGATGGACGACGTGTCTGTTGTACAAAAATGAGGCTCTGACACACACACACACACACACACACACACACACACACACACACACACACACACACACACACACACACACACACACAGTGTCTTTGATGTGTTGGAGTACTTCACGGCCGCCTGTATAAACGGAACGAATCAGAGGATTATAGAGGCCTGGGAGACACTTGCAGGGTGTGTGTTTGTTGTGTATGTGTGTGTGTGTGTGTGTGTGTGCACTTTGGGGGGGTCACGCCATGTTGGGTGCCCTGGTTGCTGATCCACTTCCTCCTCATCAAAGAGACGGGGGAGAGGAGGGAGATGTCGGGGGTGTCAAGATGTCACTGTAATGTGGAGGGGGCGGGGTCACAGGAACATGTAAACATTAGATAGGTGGGCGGGTCACTTCCTGTTTACACTGAGTGAAAAAGATGAGAAAACAGCAGCAGAGAGAAGAAGAAGAATCTTCAGGGTTTTGTTTTCTGCTCAACTTCTTCACGTCAGATTCAGGGCGACGCTCGGGACCCTCCAGGAGCTCTGGACCCTCCAGGCGCTCGGGACCCTCCAGGTGGTCTGGACCCTCCAGGTGCTCTGGACCCTCCAGGCGCTCTGGACCCTCCATGTGGTCTGGACCCTCCATGAGCTCTGGACCCTCCAGGCGCGCTGGACCCTCCAGGCGCTCTGGACCCTCCATGCGCTCTGGACCCTCATGTGCTCTGGACCCTCCATGGGCTCTGGACCCTCCAGGTGCTCTGGACCCTCCATGGGCTCTGGACCCTCCAGGTGCTCTGGACCCTCCAGGCGCTCTGGACCCTCCAGGCGCTCTGGACCCTCCAGGTGCTCTGGACCCTCCAGGCGCTCTGGACCCTCCAGGTGCTCTGGACCCTCAGCCTGGCCTGGACCCTCCAGGTGCTCTGGACCCTCCAGGCGCTCTGGACCCTCCAGGCGCTCGGGACCCTCCATCGAGGAGCCGGAGGGTTTCACACGAGAGCAGCCGAGCTCTTCAAGTCGAGTGTAAATACACAGAAAGAGGCTCAACAGGCCGATGGCTCTGATGGGAAATGGAGTTTGAAATGAAAATACATGCGACTGTGCAGCGATGCAGACAAACTCCATCTCTGATAATCCTCGTGTGCACCGTGCGACGCTTTCACTCGCTGGCAATTTATTAACAAAGTTTCAGCTTAAAGTTTCTTGTCACACATGCGAGAAGTGATATACTTAAAAAAACTGGAGCCGACATCTGTACATTTACTAAAAAGAATTAAAAAATATAATGTTAAATATGAATCATTCAATTTAGAAATTAATATAAATAATAAATATATAATTAAAGTTCTCTACAATTATAAATAACAATAATAACGAGGTTTAACCCACAAAACAAACTTTGCTGCTTGAAGAGATTTTGTAGTTTCTGCAGAGTTAAAACAGTAAACGGTAAAAACACTCAGGATCAGGTTCCTGACGACTGGGATCGATTCTTTGCTCCGTCACAGACAAACTTCATCAACTGTTTCAGAACAGAAAGAACTTTGGTGTCACTTGTATTATATAGAAACAGTTTGAGCAGTTTATCACTTTCTTTGATAGAAGCTGAACAGTTGTTGACATGGTTCCTTTGCTCTTTGTCATTGTTCTTCTTCAGAACTCCATTAACTTTGCTGTAAGTCTGTATCATCTCTGGCTGCATGTGCTGTTGTAACAGCTCAGCTTAACACTGAGGGGGACAGAGCTTTAGAAATAAGAGTCTGAGACTCTGAAACAACCTGAGGAAATACAGCAGGCTGAGTCAGAAGCTTCCTTTAAATCCAAACTTCAAACCTGCTGTGATCGTACCACGATTTGATCTAATTCTAGTTTTTAAAGTGTGGTCATGATTACATTTCTGTCACCTGTAGTGTTTTTATACTTTGACTCTTTCATACGTGTGTTTTAATGTATTTTTACTTGTGTTTTTCATTTGTGAAGCACTTTGTAAGTCGGTTTTTATTCCATTGAAAAGATTCGTTAACTTTTCTGGAAACTTTGAAGAATGTGAATCTTACAACCTGTGCTGTTGTGAGCTGAATGTGACAGTTCCCAGAGCAACTATTCACTTTGAAATGTGATAACACAGATAAAAAACTCTCCAACAGCTCATCGTAGTGAAAAGCAGTAAATCCTGAAAGACCAGCAACTTCTTCCTCAAACAGAACCAGCTCCTCCCAGTCAGGATGTGTCTGTGTCTCCTCCCTTCACAGGTGTGTAAGTGTAAGGACCAGTGAACAACAAGCTGTGAACTGTGGGAGCTGAGTCACTGCAGGGAGTGAACGAGAGGGGAGGAGCAGAGATCTGTATCTGTTCAGAGGAAGTGAAACTGTTCTACAGTCTCTGGCACCAGCTGAAATGGCGCAGCAAGAAAATCAACTGGACAGAGAAAGATTCTGCTGTTCGATCTGTCTGGATCTACTGAAGGATCCGGTGACTACTGGCTGTGGACACAGCTACTGTAAGAGCTGTATTAACACCCACTGGGACAAAGAGGAGGAGAGAGGAAGCTACAGCTGCCCTCAGTGTAGAGAGACCTTCACACCGAGGCCTGTCCTGGGGAAAAGCACCATGTTAGCTGGTTTAGTGGAGGTGCTGAAGAAGACTGGACTCCAAGCTGCTCCTGCTGATCACTGCTATGCTGGACCTGAAGATGTGGCCTGTGATGTCTGCACTGGGAGAAACTGAAAGCTCTCAAGTCCTGTTTGGATTGTTTGGCCTCTTATTGTGAAAAACACCTCCAGCCTCATCTTCAGTCAGCTCCATTGAAGAAGCACAAGCTGGTGGAGCCCTCGGAGAAGCTGCAGGAGAACATCTGCTCTCCGACGATGAGGTGATGAAGATGTTCTGCCGCACTGATCAGCAGTGTATCTGTTATCTCTGCTCTGTGGAGGAACATAAAGACCACGACACAGTGTCAGCTGCAGCAGAAAGGACTGAGAGGCAGAGAGAGCTCGGGCTGAGGAGACAAACAATCCAGCAGAGAGTCCAGGACACAGAGAAAGACGTGAAGCTGCTTCAACAGGAGGAGGAGGCCGTCAATGGCTCTGCTGATAAAGCAGTGGAGGACAGTGAGAAGATCTTCACTGAGCTGATCCGTCTGCTGGAGAAAAGAAGCTCTGATGTGAAGCAGCAGATCAGATCCCAGCAGCAAACTGAAGTGAGTCGAGTCAGAGAGCTTCAGGAGAGACTGGAGCAGGAGATCACTGAGCTGAAGAGGAAAGACCATGAACTGAAGCAGCTCTCAGACACAGAGGATCACAACCAGTTTCTACACAACTACCCCTCACTGTCACCACTCAGTGAATCTACACACTCATCCAGCATCAGGATCCGTCCTCTGAGGTACTTTGAGGACGTGACAGCAGCTGTGTCACAGGTCAGAGGTCGACTACAGGACATTCTGAGTGAGACAGAGACAGAGATTTTACAGATTGTGTCTCGAGTGGATGTTTTACTGACACAACCAGAGCCAGAGACCAGAGCTGACTTCTTAAGATATTCACAGGAAATCACACTGGATCCAAACACAGCAAACAAACATCTGTTATTATCTGAGGGAAACAGAAAAGTAACACGTATGAGTAAAGGACAGTCTTATTCTAATCACCCAGACAGATTCACTTATTGGCCTCAGGTCCTGAGTAGAGAGAGTCTGACTGGACGTTGTTACTGGGAGGTGGAGGTGGGGTGTTCGAGGAGGAGTTAGTGTAGCAGTCACATACAAGAATATCAGAAGAGCAGGACGCTCAGCTGAATGTGGATTTGGAAACAATGATAAATCTTGGTCATTAGTTTGTTATAGAAACAGTTATAGCTTTTATTACAACAGAATCAAGACTCCAGTGTCAGGTCCTGTGTCCTCCAGAGTAGGAGTGTACCTGGATCACAGTGCAGGTGTTCTGTCCTTCTACAGAGTCTCTGACACCATGACTCTCCTCCACAGAGTCCAGACCACATTCACTCAGCCTCTCTATGCTGGAGTTGGGCTTGATGATGATGGATCCACAGCTGAGTTCTGTAAACTCAAATAGACTTGAGTCATTAAAAGCAGTGATTTAGATTCTGTGTTTAAATCTTGAACTTCTTTTGTCTCCATGTTTGTTGATCAAAGTTCGTCGTGGTGACGTTTCTGCTCCGCACAGAGATCAGCTGTCAATCAAACACTGACCTTCCTTTATCACACATATTCAGTTCTCACTTTGTAAAGACAGAAATCTATAATTACACTGACATGAATGTGTTTGAAACAACTAATGTTGCTGTTGTTTTCTAAATCAATGTAGAAATCAGGTTCTGTGATGTTTTATAAACTGTATTGATCCTGATATATACTGTAATGGAAAATTCCACTGATCAATGTCTTACTACTGTTTTGACTGTTTTCTGTGCACTTAGCTGATGCAACCTCAAACAGTGATGCCAGAAAGGAGACGTTTCCTGTCTGCTTCCTGTTTTGTTTCCTGTTTCACATTGTATGAAAACCTTCCTTTTTAACTTCTCGTTGTTGCACTCTGAGCCATGTTGATGACTGTGTAACCCTCTGCAGAGCTAAAAATTAAACCTCTAAGACAACTCCGGTCTGAGAAACTCATTATTTCAAATCTCATGATAAATTTCCACGACAATACGTATATAATTTTGTTATTTCTTCAACAAATAAAAATCATATCAAATGTGTGACGAAGCTGAAGTTTTAAATACACAACACAGTTGTTAAATCCAGTCTTTCTACTTGTTCTACTCAAGTAAAGTAGAGACACATGACACATGTATTGAAGTACAGCAACAAAGTAAATGTACTTTGTAAAATCCCACACAAAATACTGGTTCACCCGCACCCCCCCTCGTGGAGCACCAGTCTCATTCAGCCGTGCAGACACTTGGGGTTTGACCTTTGTTTCCCACAGTTCATGTTTCAGCTCCAACCAAAAGTCCCTCAGACCAACAGCACAACACGACCACTCTGGAGCTGTAGGGGGCGGTGTTGCACATGAAGCGCCGCTCGACCACCGCGCGAAGCGACTCGCCCTCGTGTGTCGTCGCTGCTGCAGCGGAGGAGAGTTTGGGGTTCGCTCACCGGACACACTTCCGTCGGTGCTGCCTTGCTCCCCCCCTCCTCCAGCCCTGCGTCTCCATCGTTCTGACTGACAGTGGGGACAAGAGCCGCCAACTGGAAAATACTGAGGAGGTGTAAATGGTTCCGGGCTTTGTAGATAATTGGCAAACTTTTTGGAGGAAACCTGGTCTTGTTGGGAGAGAGGCGTTCCTCCCACTTGGGATGGAGCAGCTCTCTTATCTAGGAATATTACTCAGTGTACAAAATGACGACCCAGAGGTGGGACCAGGAAGCAGAGCTGCAGTGCTACACACTTCTCTAACCCACAACCCCATAGAGGCTGTGTCCATTAAATTATTAAAATCAAACAATAACAGAGGGAGAATTCCACACAAAAATCTAATACAAAATAAAAATAGACAAATAAAAATATTTTTTATTTAATAATAATATTTATTATTATTATTATAATAATAATAACTGGCCCGAGCACATGCTTTGGTGAGAATTTGAGGGCTTTAATTTGTTGTTGAATACTTTGATGCTGATAATGCAGGAGTGGAGTTGTTTGTTGACGGCTCAGCATCAAAGGAGTCATGGACCATGTATGTCCGAGACACAGAACCTCGTGTTTTGATGGCGTGTAATCAAACTGTGACGCCACGCCACGCCACGCCACGCCACGCCACGCCACGTGCCACGGTCATTTTCACCACTTTCTAATTTTCTGCAAAGTTTGGTAAAAAATCCTTACAATTTCAAAAGGGCCTCCCGCGGTCTCCTACTGTTCGGTGCTCGGGCCTTAATAATAATAATTATATCTAGCTCCCAAAAGTGAAGCCAAAGTGTCTCAATCGCCCCCTGGTGGCTGGCTGCAGTATACGTCATAAACCCGTCCCCTCCATGTTAGTGGATGCGACATGAACCAAATGTTTATTCAAGTGTTTCTGATAAGTTTGGTTTTAATTCGTTATTTGATGATATGAAGACGGACTGAGACGTCATGATTGACAGCTGAGACTGACTTGTAATTGGTTGAGTGTGTGTGTGTGGGCGGGGCTTTGATACCCTGCTTGTTGAATACCTTTCGACGTGTTCTGTTCTTCTGTGGAATCAAATATAAATTCAGTGTAAAAACTTTCGTCTGGTGATTGAGGAAAGGTCAGCAGGGGTCAGCAGAGGGGTTTGAATTCAGCCTCTGTGGGCAGCAGCTGTCGAGATGTTGAGCAGCTTCATTCTGAACACAGCAGCTGTGAGTTCACGTGCGCAGCAGGAATACAGAACCGGGCCCGGCGTTCATTAGGCCGCACTTTGCTACAGGGCATGTTTAGCCTCAACGAGCGGATCCTTCTGTGTCTGTCGCTGATGTCGAGCTTCTGTTCCTGCAGCCGCCGGGATTCTAATTAAAACCAAGGGCTCTTCTCACTGTTGTTACACATAAACAAACTGAGTTCTGTCTTCAGTCACTGTCCGTCTCATCTCCGCTGTTGATTACAGGACCGAGGAGGAAGCTGCTCAAACAGATGCAGCACAAGCATCAGCAGCGTGTGTGTGTGTGTGTGTGGGGGGATCTCCTGCATGTAGACGACTCTCCAGGATCAACTCAGTTCCACTCAGTAATCTTGATGCTTTTATTTTCTCACTCCACACGTATACGTCCTGTGATAATCAACAGCACCTGGTGAACGAGCTCGACAGACGACATCACTCAACTTACACCACAGACATTATCCTGAATTCTGTCTGTGTCTCATATCTCAGGTGACCAGCACTGGGACTGATGGACACACGGGCTGGAGACGCAAAGTCCTCGGCTGAGGTTAGTTTCTTATATCATCAATATTCTTTTGTCTTTGTCTGATTAGTGATGACTTTACATTAGCGTTATTTAATCATTTCGTTTTGTAAAGTTTGCCATATGAATAAAATAAAGTTCATATCATTATGCACATGTTTTAATTCTGTCGTCTGCGGCGGTTTCCCAGTGTGTTATTGGAAGCTTTGCTCAAGGGCACAAACACAGTGAGTCAGAAAGATAAATTCTAAATACAGAGCTGATTTCATACTCCCAGTTTTACAGGGACACTCGGCGTGATGGTAATTACCATGTGTTTTATATTTCACACAGCTGCTGGTGGAGAGAATGGAGGAGTCGGTCGGAGTGGTGCTAGAGCTGGTGTGTGTGTGTGTGTGTGTGTGTGTGTGTGTGTGTGTGTGTGTGTGTGAGAGTGAGAGTGTGTGTGTGTGTGTGTGTCATGAAGCCCAGAGATCAATGCAGTGTTTGATCTGCATGTATCTGAGTGAAGTGAGCTTCCACAGAGCTTCCAGAGCTACCAGCCCAGGGGGAGGCTCAGTGTAACGGGCAACACCTTACTCCATCTCACCATCCACCAACACACACACACACGTTTCATCTGCACTGCTGTTTCATCTCACACACACACACACACACATGTGCTGCAGCAGCATCACGTCCATCATGTTCCTGCAGGAACAAAGACGGAGGCTCAGGCTGAAAAGCATCTGAAGCTGTTTCACACTCAGGCTGAATCATTAAAGTACAGTTTGAGAGAAGATTTTAAATGTGATTATGATTTCTCTGCCTCTTCATGTGCTCTATATTTAACTTTGACCTGGTGAGGGCGCTCTACAACGGGTCAGAGGGTCACGTTCATTAAATATTAACTGGATTTAGTGAATCTGTTGGTTTATTTTGTTGAATTTGAAAATCAGATTGTGTTTGCAGGGTTTTCACTTGAATGTTCATGTGGTTTCTGTTTCCTCCACTTTTCTCTGTGGACTCAGGTTCAAATCCAGAACCAGGTCAGAGTCCTTCACCTGAACGACACCAAGAGTCCAGTTGCCTCTTTAACTTTTTGCCTCAGACAGAGAAAATGATGTGAACTTTCTTTTAACTCCAATTTTTAGATTTCAGTTTTAAATATTATATAATAATAACATATAATGATGAAGGTGCATCATCATCCATGCAGGAGTGTTTCAAGGGACCTGTGGGTGTTAAACAATTCTTTTACTATCACATTTACAGATAGTTCATATTCTGCAAATACATGAATAAAGATAAAGTAAAGTACAAAGCTCCAAAACCATCAAACACACATTTAGATGTTTAACTTTCTCTTTAAAGTTCCGTAAGGTTCAAGGTTTGGCTGAAGATTCGTGTCATCAGAGGGTTTCTGTCCACGATGCCGATGCAGTCTCTTGTTCATACAATTCTTGTTTGTGTAACAACTGTTATTCTGCTATTTTCAGGGGCCCCCTCTCAGCGTGAGGCCCCTGCTTTACCCACCCTCTGCAAAGTCCCTGCATCTATGATACTAAACACAGAAAAACCTCTTCAGCAACATGTAGGAAATCAAGGTTGTGTTGATACAGATGACGTCACAGATCTGAGACACTTCCTGTGTTGGCTTTTTACTTATTCACTGTTTTGCAGCAGCATCACAGTAAAAAGTTTCACTGAACGCAGCGAACATTGATGAACGGTCGTTAGCGACTGTCGTCATCACAATTAGCAAAGATACGGTCCCACCTGCATCCACGTAAGTCTGTGCATCACTTTGTCTCCAACATTTCTGCTTTGTGTTGCTGCTCATGTCCCCTGATGTCCCACTAGGCTTTGAGAGGACATTCACTTGTTTCCCACAGAGAAAGAAAAGGGTCAAACCTGAGTTTCAGATCTGAACTTTGAACCAAACTGCTGCGATCTACACTGTCCAGCTTAGAGGTGGTTCAAAATAGTTTGATTAACACACACACACACACACACACACACACACACACACACACACACACACACACACACACACACACACACACAACTGAATGGCACGTGTGTGAATCCTGAAAACACGTGTCTGAACACAGCATGAATTCCTGCTGGACTGACAGAGTCTGAAACACAGATCCAAGAGCGAGTGTTCCAACTGCAACACACAGACACACACACAGACAGACAGACAATACATGCACAACTGCACAAAAACACACTGTACACATGTACAACTGAACACAAATATTCACTCTGATTCGTTGTGTATCATTTGAAATTCATTTTTGATTCACTGTATAGTTTCAAACATGCTTTCACACACACACACACACACACACCAAAACTTGTGTGAAACGTACATTTGCTCGCACACTTTGCAACATGTACTCCTGCTGGCATCCTGAATATTCAGAGGAAATAACACACACACACACACACACACACAGACACACACGCACCAGTCTCCCGGCACCGCTTGCAGCTTGTCACCGCGGAGCCGGCGTCCCGCAGTACGGACAGGTCCAGATGGCGCTGTCACGGCTGTCATCGAACCGCATCTCCCAGAATACACCTGTGACAGCTGAAACATGTGCGCCCAGTCAGAGCGGCGCCGCTACAGAGACTAATTATCACCAGCAGTCCAACCGCTGCCGCAAACACGGGGCCCGCGCCTCGCCGTCACCTTACAAGGTTGCCGAGACCGGGCGACAAATCAACGGTGTCGTTAGCGTCTGCCAGCCGGTGGAGAAGCAGACAGTTACCATGGAGATACATCGCCGGACGTGCTACGGCTAACTGAGGCTCAGTCCAGTGATATCAAGGTCAGGTTTACTGTCGTCAAATGACTGATGATTAAAAGATTCATCTCAGTCGTTTCAGGTTTGAGTTCTGCACTCGTTCAAATGTTCGACCACAAGAAGTTGATGTAACTTTTAAAACCGACGTGAGGAGGAAGGTGACCAATCAGAATCAGCCCAACTCACCTGAAGGTTCCTCAGACTCAATGAATCGATCCACAGCTGCTGGAGGATCATCGTGATCTAATGAGATCTAATCCAAATCTGAGAAACACTGAGGTTTGTCCGAAGAAAAGAAATAAACGACATTTGGAAACGTGAACAAGACAAGTTGACATCGACACAGTTTTCTCCTGTAATTTATTTTCCTTGTTTCTGCATTTTTCTGTTTTGTTTCGAGCTCTGACTCTGATTCACAGAAACCTTGAGAAAGATCACAGAAGCTGTTCTGGGAACAAAGGGAATTATCTCACTTCGGTTTCGACGAGGAAATTAAAGCTCTAGAAATAGACAGTAGCCTTTTTTCTTTTTATTCATGTAAATGATTTCTAATGAGTGTCCTGGAGAGTCGACACAAATATAACGTCTGATGCACTGAGAGCTTCAGGACACTCGGCTCACGCCCACTTCACCTCTAAGCCCCACCCCTCACTGTGGTGGGTGTGGTGTCTCGAATCACCGGCAAGATGGCTGCCAAAGCGACTCCAGAGACCCACAAATGTTAAATTTTCTCCATTAAAAAAATTACCATAATAATTGTATCATCTTAGTTTAATATTGTGTCAATGTATTATGGTCATTTTTTTCACAACAACCATAACAAAATAACATGTTTACTGTTACACCTGCTGATGTCTCGGTAGCTAGCATGCTAACGTTACATTGTTATTACTGATTTATGAACGATAATCACGTATTTTGACATGATTTCATGTCGCAGCCCCAAGCAAACAAACTTTTTTATTGCATGATTCATACAAACAGGAAAAGTCAACAGTTTATTATTTTATGGTTGAACTGTCACCGATAATCAATAGATTCTTTTCACAGTGAACAGGAAGTGAAGGGTCGAGAGTCGACGGGTTGATGAGGCAGGTTCCTCCCACAGAGGGAGGACGAGCTGCTCCTCACGTCGATGTGATGTCTCCCGCTCATTCATTCACCGCGGTCTGGGGATGAAGGCGGCGGCGGCAGTGGCAGATCCATCACGACGCTGCATATGGTAATTGTCATAATAAATGCAGAGCAGTTGCTTTAGGGCGGATGTTTGGGAAACTGTTATTGAACTAATTACTCATTTGCATACTTTGTCTGAGATTCTGAGTCCCTGCGGAGTCACGTTCGCTGAAAGAAAGAGGCGGGGCTGGTGGCGTGGAGGAGCGCCGGCTGGCTGAGCGGCGTCTGCTCCCAGATCTCAGATCAGATCAGTCACCTGCTTCAACTGGGTCTAAACTGCTCTTCTGTTTGCTTCATACTTTCATATTTTCCTCAAATATTCATCAGAAATGAAATCAAAATTTAAAAAAAATGGAAACAGAATGTATGTGCATGTAAATGCACATACAAATATAAACCTAAAATGTTTAATTATTTGATTGGTTGTATTTTGCAGCAGCACATTCATCTCATCACTTTTTACTGTTGGACTCAAAATGCTTGAAAAGCTGATTAATTTAACTTCATGGTTAATCTTGGACAGTGATCAGGTTTAAATTGAATCACATTAAAGATGTGAGTCATGTTTTAAAGCGTAAACAGAATCCATGAATCATATTTTTCTACCTGGTCCAAACCGGTTCCTTCAGACTCGTCGTTTCCAGACAAGGTCAAGCTCATGTTGTTCTGTTGAGACGAGGCAGCGAAGAGGGAAGAAATGAAACGACGTGAAAAACACTTTCAGGTTGTGAAGGAGACGAGACGAGTCTGAGTGTCGAAACTGAGTTTGTCTCATTTGAAAGAACTGAACTGAAGGTCGACACTGAACTTCAGCTTAGATTCTATTTTATAAAGTTTACTCTCATCAATTATAGTTCAGGATTTAAAGAAAACATATCCAACAAAAATGTTTTCACACATGAGCTCTGGAAAATGTTGTCTGTTCATTTCCTGTAGTTAGTGTCTGTGAAGCAGCAGCAGCAGGTTGTCGGGTCCGACTCGTTCAAACAGGAACATGTGGGAACATCCAGGCGAGGGGCGGAGCCTGTAGAGCAGCAGGGGCGGAGCCTGTAGAGCAGCAGGAGGCCGGACATGACGTATAAACTCTGCTGTGGAAAGATCAGTGTTGTTGTTTACAGCTCATCCACACCGGCGTCGGCCCTCATCACCAAAAGATCTGGAACCTCCTCGTGTTTCCAAGTGGACGTCTTCGTCTTCTACGTGTACGGCTCCTCTTCTTCATCCTGAGATGTTTGTGTTCTTCCAGAACATCAGGAACACGTCTGGAACACGTCTGTGGTTCAGTTCAGGCCATAAAGCAGGTTTATTGATTCTAAACAAACCTATAATCACATTGTGCTGTGAAATGTGCCTTTTTATTCCCCTCTCTGTTGTGTCTGGTTCTACGTGTAATAAAAGCTAAGTCATGAGTATTTGTGAAGACTTCCTGTTTCCTGACGGAGTCTCTATAATGAAATGCACCATTTAGGATCAGTAATCATCAATATTACTTCACGTGGAGGTTTTTAACGGTGCGATTCAGTTTAGCTCTGATGTACATATACGTTGCTGCTTTCATAGGAAATAGTAAAACTCAGTATTGTGATCCCACCTGAGCTCGGATGCAGTCTAAAGTTCAGCGGGACACATTCCGATGATTTGTAACGCACATAATTGCAGCCGAATGTGTCGTGTTCACGCATCCGGAGGCTCACCGCCGTTAAGCTCTAATCTGCCGAGCGGCCGACGGCCTGTAAATCTGAGTTACTGTTTGTTTACCACGTATAAAGTGCAGATTGATCAGCAGCAGCCGGCTCTCAAACAGCTCACATCAGCAGAAAGAGGGGCCGTCGGGTTCCAGCCGAGCCGCTCACGTCCCTCCTCGTTCTGGTTGGGTGACAAACTCCCCGTCATTAACCCCTCTCTGCATTAACAGCAGCATAATTAGTCCCTCGTCCTCAATCCATAATGTTGAGTCAAGAAAGTGACGCTAATTTGGATCTAATTAGGCTTTTTGCAGAGTCATTACGTGGCTTTGATACGCCGAGGAGCTAAGAGAGGCCGTGCAGGCGGCATGTGAGACGCCGTCGAGGTGACATCAGACAGACGGAGAGAGAAAGGAAGCAGAGTTAGTCTGAGGGAGGCTCAAACTAATATCACCAATTAAAGACATAAAGACGCCAGAGTTAATGATGTAAATACAAAAAACCTTTGATCAAGGTTGAAAACATTCATGTGGATTAAAAGAAAGAAGAAGAAAGAGTCGTTTAAAAAGCCAAAAATAAAAAGATAGAAAATATAAAAGTTTCAAATTCTCTCATCAAGAAACATTCGGAAACAAATGTCTGTATCACAGGGAGGCTCCAGGAGCACAGCGCCCCCTGTGTCTACTTCACATCATCACAGGCAGATGAGATGAAGTCAGGCCTGAGGTTGTATTTTTCACGATGCCACTAATCAGCACTTTGTTTCTTACGGTGATGAACCGACACGTTCAGATCTAATCACTGTGGATCCGTCCCAAACTTTCATTTATTCTTTTATCGAACTGAGACGTTTCGCTTCTTGAGGTGAAAAAATGTTAAAAACTGTGATTGATTGAAGTCAAAGTCTTTGTTTCTGTGGAGGAGTTTACTGAAAGAAGTTCTAGACTGAAAGTCGTGTCCCTGTGCGTGTGGAAGCATCTTTCAGTTTCCACACTCGTCTCTGCAGCTCCGTCCTTTAATTCGTCACCAGTCTGCAGATTCATGGTTCTTTAATCTGATGCTAATTTCATTTAGCCACACTGTGTTGGGACTGTGTTTGAAATCGTTATTTTCAATAATCTCCAAAGGCCAATTTCCAATGATCCAAAAAGTTTGTAACGTCTTTTTTCTGCAACGTGAATGGATTCGATCATCAGTCCTCAAACGACTCAGGTTTTCAATCTGCTCCGATCGACACTGATGGAAACGTGACACTCAGGCGAACTCGCTAATTTCTTCTTCTGATGCTTCACCTTTTCTGTTATGATGCATATTGAACATTTCCGGTTGTTGGTGCTGAAATATCCAAGAACGTTTGTGGACCTTTTTCTTTGTAATTTGCAAACTGCAGCGAGATGAGAGATTCTAAGATGTCTAACGTGCCTCAAGAAACCAAAACGACAAACCACTCTACTGATCATGGGAAAGAAGTTAATCACCTTTTTTAGAAGGTTTGTCCAGATTTAAAAAACCTGCGTCTACTCATTAACTTTGGTTTAACAGAAGTTTAATTTATCTTCCGTATCAAACCACACAGTCAGAGACCCGCCTGCAGATTAACTGATCTCTGCACCTTTAGAAATCAAAGTGTCCAGCAGCAGCAGCACCTGTGGATCGGTGTGACCTACTGGTGTCGTGTCGGTGGTTTGATCCTGCAGTGAGTTCCTTAATGATGAGCTGCTGTGATGGAGGTCGACGTCTTATCTAAATCAATACCGCCCGCACCGTCCTGCGCTAATGATTAAAGCCGATCGCCCGACGCATCCAGAAAAACACGGAGCGGCACAATAACTAACGATGTATCGAACGTAAAATCAAAGCGCTGCGACACGGTGGAATAACGGCGTGTCCGCTCCGGTTGGGGTTACACGCCACTGTATCTTTCATTGTGAGTAAATGTGATTGAATGTGTTTTCTCCCTTTCAGAGCCCATTAGCAGGCGGATCGTGATCAGTGCGGTCTGCATCACGTCGCTGTAAAGAGCGGCGGCTGCTTATCTAATGGCCCACAGGAAGAGGAGGCCATTAGCAAATTAGCAAAGGGCTATTAGCCCGAGCCTTTACTGACGGAAGCCAAGATGACGACCGCCATGAACTCTGGAACAGAACGGGCCGAGGTTACAGAGTTTGTTTCCTGACTTCGTGCTGTGGAGCTAAAACCAAGAGTTTGAGACACAGGCTGAAGCAGCTGTTAACCTTGTCGCCTCACGCCAAGAAGGTTCCCGGTTCAAATCCTGGTTCATCCAGGGTCTTTTTGTTTTGTCCCATGTCTGTGCGGCTTTTCTTTGGCTCCTCCCACAGACCGAAGACATGGAGGTTGTTAAGTTAATGAAACTCTAAATGAACCATAGGTGTGAATCTGAGTGTGATAAGCTGGCGGCTCTCACAACAAAGGATAAACAGATAATGGATGGATGGTTACAGCTTTAACGGGTTCAGTCTGTCCCCCCCCCCAATCTCGACTGTTTCCCTGAGACTTAAAATCCCAAATAACTCCGAGCTTCATTGTGACGTCGCCTCCGAGGTCAAGAAAGTCTGAGATCATCAGATCTGCTCCGTACACAGAACATATTCACCGTCTGTCCACTCCAGGGCGACTAATGAGAGCCGGACACCGTCAGCCTGATCCCACGGGCTGACCTGCTCCTCTCAGACTGACATCATCATCAGGGGTCACAGGATGTCAGGTTTATCTGCTGCGCTGCCCTTTGACCCCTCGTCACCACTGTCGCAGTCAGACAATGACAAACCGGAGCCATTAGCAGCCGGAGGACTCCTCAACGCCATTTGACCGTGAACTTTTCATTTCCTCGTTGAGACTTTTGAGGCAGTGGGGTGGAACTCAACCTGACGCCCACCTGTATTAAAGCGCTCGTCAGTCAGTCGCGTGGTCGGACTCTCGTGTTTTGAGATAAAAAAAACAAGTCTGAGGCTGCGATGAAAGGACTCGGGCTGATTCCTCTTCTTTTGTAGCGTGGTTGTTATTGATTATGTCTTTTTGTTTCATCGTGCTGCTCCAGCGCGTCTCTCTGAAGCGCTCGCCGTGTTGAAAACAGGCTTTGAAGATGACACGTATTGGCATATGGTTAGGGACGGTTTAATTCAATTTGTGTGGTATCTTACAGCTCCCCTGATTACCACTGTTTGGGAGCTAATTGGTGTTGCTCGGTCCTCTGAGGAGAACAGAAGGCAAACGGAGGCTGGCACACGCACACACCTCCAGCTCTTTTTGTTTTATTAAGCGGAGAAATGCATTGTCTCGTCAACATCAAACGTGTCAGATCATCCAAATTGGGTCCAAGCGTTTCCTCTCTGGAAATTCCAACTACCTGTTTATGACGCAGACGCAGAGAAACGTGAGCCAAAGCAGCTCGCCAACAGAAACCTTCACAGACATCCTTCACTGATTTGTCTTCTTCTCCGCTTCTCCTCGTCAGTGGTTTTAACTTTAAAGTGAACGGTGTTGGTTCAGAGTCAAACTGGCACAGGAGAGCGTGCACACTCGTCGCCGCCAGCACGTCAGTGAGAGAGGACGACCGGCGGATCCACGAGCTGACGGCAGCCAAACTGTGATCTGATCATCTGACTGACAAACGTAGAAATATCTCAAAACATTCAAAACTAAAAACCATCAACAGGAAACAGCTTGAAATTAAAATGACATCTCACAGTTTACGTCAGTGTTGGTTTGTTCAAACACAGATGTCACATCGTTAAGTTTTAAAGTGTTTGTTCTATTCTGCTCTAGAACATGAAGCTTGTTGGCTACATGAGATCTGACCCAACAACATAGTGTCGCTTCATTCACTCCCACTTTTAATAACAGGTTTATAATAATGATTAATTATACATTAGTTTGGATTAAGAATGATGGTTGTGTGACGTCTGTTGGACCTTGAACGTCACTTTGCTGCTTTCTGGATTTTCTCCAGCTTTTATCATGTGAACCTAACTCAACGGTTCAGTCAGACGTCCTGTCAGCACTCATCAGACAGACGGGGGGGGGGGGGCAGATGGACAGGCTGGTGGGCAGGCCCCGGCGCTGGCAGGAACATCAACATGCACAACGGCATTCTGGGAGGACGGGGGAAAGGACGAGGGAGGCTTCAAATCCAAAGTGGCAGCTGTAGCTGAACTGCAGAGGGGTTTTTTTCCAAGCAGGAGGTCAGAGGTCACCAGGGTCTGCAGGTCCTGGAGGTTTTTCTCGGAGCTGAACCCTGAGCGTGCACAACAAAACTGACAAAACCGCAGCGACACGTCTCTGACGGCGCTCGCTCTCTGCAGCCTTCACCACTTTCTGCTCCTCGTTCCTTGAAGAAAATCCATCTCCTCGCGCCCGAGTCCCGGAGAGACTAAGTTAACTTCCTGTCGTGTCGACTCGATCTCCGGCTCATCCCACGCCTCACTGTCACTCGCCCACGTCGCTACATGTTTAATGCCGGTACAAGAGTTGTGCATTTACAGCGTTTGGCAGCCCGCTGTGACACCAGGCGCGTATTACCCAGAAGCCCCTGCCGCTCAGTTTGGCTGCAGTAAACACGCTGCACCTCGCAGGGCTGCTCAGATGTCACCGCTTGTTTCTGGATCCGTGTCTATTGACACAGAAACAATTGTACACGGAGACTCTGACTCCTCGCGTCTTCTGCGTGTAAGTGAGTTGTTAAAGTCTTTTTCCTTTTCTCTAACAAACACACGAGCTGATGTCGTGACAGCCGACGGGCCTGTTCCGATCTGGGCTCGTCCACAGATAAATAAAATCAATGACGACGTCACCTCAGTGAAATCTGCTCAGCTGCTGCTTCAGCTCCAGTTTCCTCTGCAGCTTTTTACGTCTGTTATTTAGCAGGATTACGTCTGTTTTAATCAGGAAATCACGTGTTACACCTTCAAATACTAACTAAAATAAAAATGTACTTTGCTGCCAGATGCGTATCTGTCCATCTATAGTGTGAATTTTAAAATGATTATTCAATCTGTGACGTTGGAGTTATAGTTTAGTGTTTTCTTTACGTTCTGTGATTTTCTTATCCGGATCCTCGGCTTCTCCCCGAGTCGACGATCCAGCGCCACTTTCCAGTTTCCAGCAGCGGCGGCGATGATGAAGTGGATCTGTGGTAATTTTGCTGTCAGTGTTATAAACAGGGTCCACTGAGTCTGACCCGTGGCTCAACACAGCGTCCATGAATCAGCCGAGCCCCATAAACACTTAGGCAATAAATAACTATAATTAAAAAATACTGGTTATTGCATAAATTAGGTAATCAATTAGGCTGCATTTGATATTCATGCACTGCCTGCTCAGCCTGCAGTTTGACTTATTAGACTCTCAGAGGCTCCACTGTGCTTCACTGAGATCTGGGAGTTGGCATTTTTCTTTTGTGTTCATACTTGTGTGTGTTACACTGAGAGAGAGTTGTGGAGCCTTTGCTTTTGTCTTGTTTTTTTATTTCTTGCTACGTAATATTTTGTTTTTAATAAGGTCTCAACACACATCAGAACCACAATATAACAAAAAAGAGACAGTTATCAAAACAGGGACATACAGACAGGAAACGTACAGTCATACATTATATCATCAAACACTTGAACAGTGAGATAAGAACGACCTGAAATGATAGAAACATCTTTGAGAAACATTTATTTAACATCTACATTGAGTTTTAGTTTGGTCCATGTCCCATCTGCTAACATGGAGGAGGTAATCAATTCTGCAGCCAGCCACCAGGGGGCAATCGAGGGGGTAACTGTCATGTCCTCCATCTTTATTAACAATCACTGATCAAACCTGTGTGCGAAATACGAGGCTCCAATAAACGTCTTTGATCAAACCAAAGATTCCTGGGACAAGTTCTTCAAGTTGAAATATTGCTGGTTTGTTTTTGCAGCATTTTAAACGTATTTTCCAGGAATTCCTCCCGACGGTTTTTCTCTGGAAGCTGCGGAGTCTCCACTAAAGTTCTGTGGGTTTTAACAAAGCTCGGCTGCACAGCGCGAGTTTGTGATGATGAATCCACCCGAGGCTTCTGTGCTTTTATTAAGAACCGGGTTTGAAGGCTGAATATGAAACTGGATTAACTTTTTAAAATGAACTCTTTATTTTTGCAGTGTTTGCTTTTACTTCCCCCCCAAAATGCATTGCAAACAGGTTTTTCCTGCGAGGGTTTCTCCCACACTCGTCTCCCATGGTGCACCTCACCCAGAGAGCATGAATACTTGATGGGCCAAAGAACAACAATTGTTACTTAAGTCTTCATATAATATTAAAGGGACAAGCGTGGCAGGGCTGCAGCGGCGGCGGCCTTGTAACTGAAAGCACCGAGGAGGTTCGTGCAATTAACTGCCGGTGGAAAACAGGCGGGAGGGACGGAACAAAGAAATGTTTTCTGGGAGAAGAAGAGGAATGAATATATTACTGCAATTGTTCAAACTACTCAATTTTCCCCAACATTTAATTGGCGCCTCTGAGAAGTCTGCAGGAACAAAGTGGATAAGCGTGTGCGGACCTGATAGATTGCCTGGTGCAGCTCAGCCCACATTAAGAATGGCCTCGGCCCCCTCTGAAGGCTGCTGGAGCCTTGGCAGCAGCTGCTTTTGTTTATTCTGCACCTAACATGTCCTCCCCCAAAAGTTTACCCTTGATCAACAAACAGATTAGGTTATGCTAATATTAGTCGTCATTAGAAATCTGCTCACGGCGCCGGTTTCCTCTCCGCTCACTGACTCATTTGTTTTGATTACTCCGTGTTCCCTCCCAGAGCGTTAGCAGGCGGCAGCGGCTCCGCTGGGCAGCGTGGGCTCGCTCACACGGGTCAGGGGTTAAATTCTGCACATCTATATCATTCATGTTAGCTTTCAGCTAATGTGCTACTCCCACCTCCAGCTCTCAAGCATGACAGAGGAGCGCTAATGGACGACTGGAGGGTTTTAATGTGCCGGAGAGCGACGAGCCGCCGACAGCTCCGGACTCTCTGCAGCAGAACGCACTGAACCTGAAGCACGAGAAACTAATATGAGTATTTATCTAACGTTGAGCTCGATAGAGTCAGATATCCTCATGAGTTCCATCTGTTGAAGTGAAGTCATGTCTTCAGTTCCACACGTCGTGTTCACAGGTTTGTCTCCTGCTGTTTGCATCAGGGACGTTTTAGAACAGTTTCCCGTCCACTCCTGAGACTGAGCATCTTCAAATGGAGACAAACAGACACCTGGTTTGATTTGTCTCGACTCGAAGCTTCACACTCACAGTTCCACCTCTTCGTCACCAGCGTGCACACGCTCCGTGCACGTGCTTGTCACTCGATGTGTGTCAGTGTCAGAGTGTTGCTCAGTCTTATTGTGTTCAAACCTGACGTGATGTTTCGTTATCGTTTGGTTTTCGGACCTCGACAGATTTCCTCACTCTTCATGGACGGGGATTATCTAATAACCTCAGGACAGAGATGGTTTTAAAATGCTGCAGTAAAACTAAAAGTTATTGAAATGGACGGAGCCTGACTCTCTGTGGCAGAACTCTGAGTCCTGCGTGATGAGCATCATGTGCAGGGAACTGTTGAATGCCGAGCGTCGGCTCAGCCTCTGAAACCGAAGCGTTTCTCCAGTGAAGCTCCTCCAGCAGCGTGATGTGTATTTCACATCATGATGAATGTTTTTCTCTCAGCAGGACGTCCACCAACGCTCTCCTCTGATGTTTCCTGCAGTTTTTAAACCCTAATCGCTCCTGTCTCTTTCCACTCTCAGCGCTCGCCACTCAAACAGCGGAAAAAAGAAAACCTCATTACTCCGACGTGG
Organism: Hippoglossus stenolepis; assembly: GCF_022539355.2. Taxonomy (NCBI): domain Eukaryota; kingdom Metazoa; phylum Chordata; class Actinopteri; order Pleuronectiformes; family Pleuronectidae; genus Hippoglossus; species Hippoglossus stenolepis. The sequence goes on along the minus strand of NC_061489.1, from coordinate 27,056,135 downwards.
TAGCGTTAGCGGTTTGTTAACAAGTGAAGCCCGACACTACTTTCCTTCTTCACATGGATTTTCTTCAGATGTACAGTAACCGCAGGGATGGAGGCTTTGTGCTCGTGTTGCTTGACCTTTTTTCTGTAGTTTACCAAGTGGGAATAAAACCTCAGAAACGCCTGATGTGTGCGATCGCGAAGGAGATCTAAAAGTTTAATTATGGTTTAAACGCTACGACTTGAATGTGGCGTGAAGGAGCTGCAGCAGTCTGTGTGTAAACAACAGCAATATTACATGAAAACTCGAAATGCAGAAGAAGTTGTGGTGGCTGAGAGCTGCTGGTTGAATCATCGTCTCCCTGCAGGCCTCTCTCCCTCTCCCTCTCTCCCCTCTCCCCCTCTCTCCCTCTCTTCTCCCCCTCTCTCTCTCCCCTCTCTCCCCGTGTGAGATTTTCGCACAGTAAATCCTGAAAATCGGCGGCGAGCGGACACGGCAAAGACAGCGGACATCATCGATGTTCCGCTTCTCCCGCTAAGAACTAAATCCATCATACATTGTGTTTCTCTCTGGTTCCTCTTCGCCTCACACAGACGGAGGAGGCCGCCCGACCCAGTGCAGGTTTTCTGACGCCCTGTTATCAGCTCCCGTCCTCTCAGGAGAATCTGATGGAGAAAAGCTGCAGACGGAGCTGATGTGACCACGAACAAACACAAACACTAAGACCTCCTGCAGGAGTCCGGATGATGGCTTTCGATTTTTAATGCACGAGCACGCTGCAGGAAAAAAAAAAATGCTGCTCTGAAAATCTGTAGTTTAAAATCATCTTTTCATCCCGTTTGTTTTACAAATCTTTGTCCATTCTGTCAAATTAATTAACTTAGATTTTCCTTGATTTTCTCGCTTCTTCGTCTTTTCTTTTTAAACCAAAATTCATATTTTTTTCCCACCAGCTTTAAATGAAGGTAAACGAATGAGTCTCCGATCTCATTAATGAGGTTCTGTTTAATACGGAGCTTTAATTAACGTTTCATGTTGAAATGCTGCTGTGAAATTAATATTTTGGGCTAATTTATAGAATCACAGGTTAGATGGAGACATCAGCACATTTATAATCCATGTGTCAGTTTTGTGTTCATCTGCCAGAAAATAATTCTCCTGTTTGAAGTCACATTTTTACAAAACACAGAATTTTACTGATCCTTCAGTTCTGCATTAGACCATAAAGCACCGGATGTGTTGGGGGGGGGGGATACCACAGTGTGATTGACAGGTAGTACCGTTCAATGGGTGCAGGTCGCAGGTGGGCGTGTGCTTGAGCTCTCAGTCAGGCTCCACCCCCCGACTCCTCCATATGTGGTAACTTCTGGTTTCAGAACGGCAGCTCACCAACCAACGGGTGACATCACTTTGTAGGAATTATAGAAAAATATAAAACCTCCTTCTGCTCTCACCTCAAACAACGAGTCTCTGCTGCCGCTACTCAAACAGCTTCATGTTCAGAGAAGAAGAAGAAGAAGAAGAAAGCTCGGAGGTCGGGTTTACCTCCGTCTTTATCTGAGAGGTCTACTTCCTGTTCACCGCCAGCGGAGCAGCTGCAGGAAGCGTCGGCTTGACCTCCCAGATTAAAGCCTCTGTTGCCGCTCCTCATCCCTTCGGGGGAGAGAGTTGTTCACTCACAAATATTGATCCATGTATCCGAGATCACAGGCAGACAACAAGCCCAGACACACACACACACACACACACACACACACACACACACACACACACACACACACACACACACACACACACACTCACACACACACACACCAGGCAGCTTTTTACTTTATCTGTGATTTTCTCCCTGACAAAAGAGCTCATGGCGAGCTCGTTAAGGCGGCTTGTGGAATAAGGAGCCGGCTTTGCCCGTCCCCGGGATGGAAGATGAATCTGAGCCTAATGACCTTCACTGACAGCCGTAATTCTATCAGGACCCAATCAGCTGCAGCAATTAGGCGTCTCTTTGTGAGCCGGGGAAAGGGTGTGTGGATCCTAACCGGGGTCAATTAGAGAGTATAGAGCCGCCGCTCGACTCCCACTACATCACTCCGTCTGTCACCGGACCGACCGGCCGCCCCTTCCCCTTTAATCACATAATATAAATGTATCTCGCTCTCCCGCTCTTCATCTCTCTGTCTTCCTCTCCGGCCCCAGGCAGCTCCATCTTGGTCAGCCACGTTTTTTTTTCCTTTTTAAAATTATAGTGGCTGTTCTCCGTGGAAAATGCTTCCTGTGGCCTGAAGGTTCTCAGCCGCCGTCTCCTCTGCTCCCCGAAGGGTCTCTGCCCCCCCCTGAAGGGTCACGTCGTCATCGATCTGCATTTTCATCTCTGTGTACTTTTCATTCACTCAGTTGTGAGAGTTTCAGTCTTGATGGCAGCCGCTGACCTCGACGTGTAGAACACTGCAGCTGCTGGAGGTCAGAGTTCAGTCTCAGTTTCAGTTCTTCTCATGTATTTTGTTTATTTTGCACGTTAGAGTTTTCTGAGTGAGATCATCGAGACCCCAGCTCCACCGGGAATAATCATGTAATCTGGAGATTTTATCTGGAGCCGGAGAAACGCTCGTTAATGGAGCGGTAATTAGGTCCCAGAGAGAAGCGTCACTTTAACGGCAGGTCATCTAATTTACATGTTTGGCAGGAAAAGGAAAACAGAGTTGAGCGATGCTCATGAGATCAAGTCCAAGGGCCAATCTCCCAACTTCACTGTGGCTCAGATCAAACAGTCCAACTTCTCAAAGCATCTGTAGCTGTTAACATGATGTTATTGATCCCGTCCAGAGGGACGGACGGTCCCTGAAGGCATCACGATGCATCGAGGCTGCTATAGTTAAACTCAGTTCCTCCGCTCGTCAATGAAGCCTCATCCCTCCTTAGATCGCCACATCGTCCCCGAGGACGCTCTTGTGCACGCCTCCATCTGCACTGACGTCGAACACATCACTCAGCTGCATGAGAGCACTTTGAGAGAAGAAGGCGAGGGGGGAGGAGCCCACTGGGGAGGCCGCTGCCCAACAACACCATCGCCAGCAGAGAAGCGTTCTGGGAATTATTTCCCATCATTCCTTAAAAACGCACGCTGGAGCCATCTGCCGCCGCCAGGCTTGACGAGGGAGGCGTCTGTCATGTGACGCCACTCAACCAGAGTTTGTGACAGAAAGCGATGGTGCTCACCCGGCGTGGTGCATTGTGGGAAGTTTATAGCAACAGACTGCGTTTACAGGGAATCAGTTCACGCCACGTGAGTCAGTGTGTTTTTCACCAACGCCATTCAGGGGTTTGAGCTGTGTGTGTGTGTTTGTGTGTGTTTGTGCGCATGTTGTTTACCTAAAACCCTTCAAAAAACAGCTAGCGTGCAGAGAGAGGTAAATAGTAAAGAAGAGGTAATTGTACACAAGGGGATGTGTGTGTGTGTGTGTGTGTTGATCTGTGTGCAGCCGGGTGTCGAGCGTGTGCAGCGCTGAAGGTTTGATTCCACTGCAGAGTTTGAACAGGTGTCAAAAAAAAGTCTGTAATTAGAAAACAAACAAACAAACAGAAAAGCAGGAGCGGGTGACGGCTGAGGAGGAAGTGGGCGTCGAGTAGAGACGACCGTCATCACATGACTACACACCGACAGAACAACACGACAACAGGACGAGATGTGTTGTGATTTGGGCAGAACGTGAAAACTGGAGGGATTTAATTTGTATTTTGGTCGTCAAGGTTTATGAAGTTAAGACTTTTCTTCATGTTCAGTTAGAAACTAAGCAGCGACGATCAGGCCTCGTACCTGTGAGTGTTGGTGATGAGGCCGTGGACATTAAATTACTTTGTGTGCAAAACTGGATTTTTATGACCAGACGATTGTGTAAGAGGAAAAGTTCAAGAGGTCAAAAAAAAGGATTAGGATCCGTTGTGAAGAGGAGGGGCCCCTGAGGGTCCCCGGGAGGCTCCAGAGGGGCCGCGGCAATTCACTTCCTGATATAAAACATCTAACGCCAAAATCCCTATTACATGAGGATCCGTGTTTTAGTGAAGGGCTCCTTGAAGTGCAGAAGTCTCTCCACTGCTGTCGTATCCACACGATGAGCTGTGTTGCTTTGAATCAAAGGGTTTATCATCGGGATCGAACGCCACCGTCCTCGGACCCAGCTCTTTACGGGACAGAGCAAAAATCCAGGCGTCTTTTGCATTAGTTTGTCCTCCTGGTTGCCATGACAGCGAGCACTCTGTGAGCCGTTGGTCTGTGTTTCAGTGACTTGGTGTTTTCTTGAGCTGTGCGTGTAAACAACCTGCAGCAGGGGGACAGCCACCTTAAAACTCTGACATTTATTATTTCTGCAGGAGCTGGCAGCAGCTGCAGAGCGGCGACAGCACACGATATACTGCAGGTTGACCTGTGTGTGTGTGTGTGTGTCTGTGTGTGTGTGTGTGTGTGTGCGTTGCCAAATGATCTGTCTGAGAACGAGCAAAATAACAAACAAAGTTAAATCAGCCCAGATTCTTCCAGAAATAACCTCAAAGTGCTCCTGTGCGCCCGCTCGGCCCCGCCCCCCCTGACCACCCGCGCTAACTGGGGCAGCGAGGTTGGCAAAAACTAATAGTGCATCATTTTTAATTGCCCCGGCATGCAATTTCCTGACAGATGCCATCACCGCTAATTAGTTACTGACAGCATTATCAAGTTCTGGTCTCGTACGGAGGGGCCGATCCTTAACGCCGCTGCCAAATTGAAGTGTTGTGAACTAACGAGCACGTAGAGGCGCCAATTAAAAGACGAAGAATGGCTCGCGCTCGGGGCTCCGTCCCTGAGGCTTCACATGAAAGCCCGACTCCGCTCCACGAGACGCTGCTGGGAGGAGGGAGAGGCTCCGAGATGAGAGGCGACAAGGGGTCTCGCAGTTTCTCAGTCAGAAATATTTCAACACTAATTGGTGCGTACAAACAGTTCGTCTGAGCCGAGGCCGCCGACCACGCGTGACCTCGCAGGTGAGAGATGAAGACGTCTTTATTACACCTGACAAATCATCCGCTCCGAGCCGTCGACTGATGTTACCAGGGTCTCGTCGTCATGACAGTAAACACACGGAGGCGATGTCGTGTTTTAGCCGATTCAATAAAACTTCCTCGTTCTCTCCGTGTTGAACCAGTTTTTAAATCTATTACAGCAGCAGCACTGTGCAACTTCCCCCGAGCAGCAGCAGCTTCTGCCGCCACGAGTGCTTATTAATTCTGTTCGGCTGCGAGTTAAGTGGTTTTCATGTCGTGAAAACAAAGCCCATCAATCACTTGACCGGAGCTCTGACTGCATCGTCCCACTCACTGGAACACAACTGAACGCTGGATATTACCCATGATCCTCTGCTTCCTGAACCTGAAGAGCTGCAGCTGTAACAAATCCACCGAACTCTGTTCAGGATTCTTCATGTTTTAACAGTTTCCTGATGAATATTGGAGATAAACTCTGGTTTTTAATAACTTCAGAGTGTTTTTAACTGATCTCAGTTCAGCTTCACTCTTCACCTGGAGCTGGTTGTGACAGTTGAAGCTGACTCTCAGTCAGTTCTTCTCACAGGAGATGGAACCCACTCACCAGAGTCACAGAGAACAGACGCTCAGGGAGAGAAGGAGGAAACTTTCTCCTTATTAGGCCTAAAAGTCAGAGCCTCATCGACTTTATATCTGTAATGTTGGTGTTGGAAGCAAATTCAGTCAGGATCCACCCCCCCCCCACCCCCCCACTCGATGGCCCTGGACAAACGGATGCTTCATGGCGGCGGCTCACAAACCAACGGGTGAAGTTACGGCAGGTCGACATTTGGTTTATCCGCCCTCATAGATGGGCGTGGCTGGTTTTCACCCATCCTCAATTTTACTTTGAATGACCACTTTGATACAAAGTTCTTTACCCACCACATGCACTTCCTGGGTTATGGGGAACCGACCAACTCTGGAAACAGTGGCCGACCCGCTCGACCAGCTGAGCCACAGCCGCCTGGAGTCACTTGATCCAATGTTCGTGTCAAAAATATCGATTAATGCGGCTTTAACGTGTGAATTATTCCCCAATAAGAGCGCGGCCCTCCCCGCACACACCTGAGTCATTAATAAATCTGTTCCTGTGACACCCTCTGTGGTCTTATAAACATCCAGTGCTGCAGCGTTCTTGTTCTCGCTGCTTTTATGACACCATTTTAATCACTGTGCTGTTTTATCACCGTGCAAATAGACTGAGCCGGAGTCGAACGAGGAGAACACAACAACCCGCTGAACGCAGCACTGAGCACTAACGGCCTCTCAGAGAGACCTTTAAATCTGAGGGAAAATACATGACTTCAGCCATAAAATCATCCCTCACTCCTCTCAGCCGCAGCCATTAGCGCTAATTCAGCTCTCAGCTTCCCATCACAGCCCCGACTAACTGCCCCCCCTGCCCCAGCGCGCACAACTAAAACAAACACTGGGAAAAAAGGCCTGGAAGTGGTGTGGCTGTCAGTCGGAGTATTTTGCATGATGTATGAGGCTGGGACCAGCGTGCACCTCGCTGCGACTCTAAATAATTAAGGGGGGAAAAATGAAAGCTTCAAATGTTGTCTTTGCAGAGTTAGCGTGACTCAGCGGTTAATCAATGCTAACAGGGAGCGTCAGGGGACCAAACAGATCAATTCCCCTGATGGAGGGAGGGAAGCGTGACGCTGTTAGAGAGCGACAGCCGGCAGAGGGACGGAGTGATGGAGAGCTGGAGACGACACAGAGGGCAGCGAGCGGCGAGGGGGTGCACACGGACCGTGATACCGCTGAATCGGTCCAGGAAACAGAAGCTGCATCGTATATTAAATATATGACTTAAAGGGAGATCAACTTAAACAGGTAGAGGTTAAACCTGCAGCGCTCGGGCCTGAGGCGTCAGGGTTAGGGTTAGGGGACCAACACGCAGATGTTTAGTCCCGTAGGTCGGAGAAGAATCAGAATCCAGGTGATTTCCTCATCTTTGATATGTGGTTGTAGACGTCGGTGCAGGTTCAAGCCCCACGTCTCCCAGCAGACTGCAGACTGTGAAACAACACGTCATGGTTGGTACCAGACTGGTTGGACTGGAGGGACTGGTTATTCCACCTGTTCTGAACCCCGACCACCAATCAGAGCGTCGCTCCAGTATTTACCGGACTCCTCTGAGTCGTGACCCGAGTTGGATTCTACATTTGGCCTTTACATGATTTATGCTCATGTGAGGCTTTTTACTAAATAATATGGTGGCATTGATTATTACTTTCCGTGCGTTTCGTCAGTTAAACTTTTGATCTCCAATCAGATGTTTTATTTATGACTCGTGAGGCCGAGGAGCGTCCGCTGAGCTGAAGGTCATCATCGGATTTCAGCGCCGTGGACGCACACGTGAGGCGTCGCTGTTAATTCCTCAGCTGCTGAGATGCAGCTCACCAGCAGGTAGGCTGCTGTGCATCAGGGTGATCTGGGAGTGGAGCAGTCAGCTGTTTACATCTCAAACAAATCTGCAAATGGTTCTAGTGGATACGAGGCTGGCGTCTGAATTCAGTCTGTGACCCATCGTGTGAACTCGTAGATCTGATGTGGCCACGTTACTACGTTTTAGTTTTAAAGAGATAATGTAACGTTCACTGGAAACCAAGACTGATGAGTTAGAACACACGAACAGGCATCATACTTCATAAAGGTAATTAATGCTCTGGTGTTTAAACAGGTTTTATTTGTAATTAGAGATTAAATGAAAAGAACGTATGAACACAAGTTCAGCTTCCTCTGTAAGTAAGAATAACCAAACCCTGATCACACTGAATGAAATAATCAAGAAGGTTCAAGTGTTTAAGTCTCTAATTAAATATCATTATTTCATTCATTACTTTATATGAAATCCAGTTCACATTTGGTTTTGTTTCCTAATATGAAGAGAAACACGTCTGCTCCGAAAAGTGAAGCCAAAACATCTGGAACGCCCCCTGGTGGGTTAGATTGCTGCCATTTTAAGTCGGTCTGGTTTTAATAAGTTACCTGATCATGTGAAAACAGGACGTTATGACTGACAGCTCAGACTGACCTGTGAGTGGTCAGGCAGGTGTGTGGGCGGGGCCTCGACTCCACCATCACTACAAGACGTCAGCGTCCACGACACTGTGGCTTCATTTAGAGTCGAGTCGTCCATCTTTGTTCAGACGTCAGAACGCAGGAAGAAAAACCTTCATCTGTGATTCAAGGATCCTCGTGACATGAATGTTAATCAATTATTCTCAAATTAACTAAGAGAAAATGAAAACTGTCTCATAGAAAAAGAATAATAAATGTGACTCACAGTTTTCATTTCTCTAAACATGTTCATCTCCACACGCACGCTGCCGCAGCACGCGACAGCCTTCCTCCGGCCGTGAGAAACATCTTCTGAGCGGATCACCGGAGGGTCCGCCGAGCTTCGCCTCTTAATTCCTCCGACAGCGGCGGCGCTGTGATACCTCTACGAGGCGAATCCTCGCCTCTGCTCTCAAACCCGACAGTCTCCACGGCGCCCCGCATCTGACTCCAATACCATCTGAGAGTTTAAAACGAAGCCGGAGAGAAAGAGGGGAGAGAATCAGAGGCGTGTGGTATTTGTTTGACAGGTACATGTCTCTATAGGCCAGCGCCTTTCCAATTTAAGAGGCCCTTAAGCTGGGAGCAGCAGCTTAACATTATTCTCTGTGAAGAGGGGGGGGAACACTCGCCTTTCCTCTCCCCTCCCCCCCTGCTCGCCGTGCTGCGTTCAGAACAGGCCCTGTCGACCCTTCAAGGACGCTTTGCTGCAAGTGTTTCATCATTTGGTTGAATTTTAATTATTTTCCAGGCTTGTTAAGTCCCGCAGCGGCGGCGTTGAGCATTCGCTGTGAAGGCACAGGAAGTGAAGTGACAAAGGTATGAAGGGAAGTCCAGGGGGACGACGCAGGATGACAAAATATTTCATTAGCCTCTGAAATGTTTGCTCACTCAAACATGGCGAGCTCCTCGGCCTTCGACCGGCGCTGGGACGTGACGTGTGACTGAGGCCGTGGACCTCGTCTCTGCTGTCGTTCGCAGGACAAACCTTATTATCTTTGAATTAGTGGATCCCCGCCCGGTAATGGAGGAACATACCGGTGTTTAATTAACCATGAAGCTCAGCTCACATCGATTCTGACGTTTAGGTTTTAAACTCGACTTCCTTCGTTTTGTTCATTTAGAAGAAAACTGGCAGAAAAACTCAAAACAAGACAATTAGGTTTTTAAGAAATCTCACATAATTGAAAAGTGATTAATTCCAGTTTTCAATAAACAGGATTCTATGATGATTCACTGATCAGTGGAATCGTGCGACCAGTCGACTGCAGGTCGCTGTGGCTCAGTTTGATGACATCACTTCCATCTTGTTGCCATGACGAACTCTGCCGTCGCCCTTGAGCCTGCTGCTCCTCCTCCTCCTCCCTGGGGGGGCGCTCTCCTCCTTAACCCTTTTAATTACCACTCTTTAATCGTCATTGCCAAGTCACCCATGAGCTGCCCCCCCCCCCTTCATTACCAAACCACCAACTTGGCCGCTCTGAAATTAAAACCCCCTTCTCCCCCAGAGACCCTCAGCTCGACTCCTGCGAGCCTCCAGAGTTTAATCCTCATGAAATGAGCTGCTCCGGTATCGCTCCCCCTGGGTGAGCCAATCGAGTGCTTCGTCCAGCGCCGGCGAGCCTCTCCCATCAGGTGACATCAGCATCAGAGAGGCCCGCGGCGGCCCGGGCGACCGCCGAGGCCGGCACGCCGTTGTGAGACACTTCTTTCTGCCTCGTTAGGAGTCGGGTCACACCGCGGCCGAGCTGGACTGCGGCCATTAGCCTGGCTGTGGGTAATGGCTACTTAGCGGAGACAATTGGACATTACGGGACGGGAGGAGGTGTTATGACTGCAGTGCATGTGTTTGTTATGTAGCATCACGAGTCCAGACGTCACTGTTATTATGCCGCGAGCTGCAGGGAGCAGAGATGTCTGTGATGTGGAGTAAAACCAAATCAGCATTCTCTGCACAGCCTTATTTCATTTGTTCTTTGCTTTAATTTAAAGGGCCCACATATCTATCTATCCATGCTGAGTAGACATCTCAAAATCTCAAAACCAATTTGGCATTATCTCCATCACAGGCGACCCCTTAAATTTGCATCAGTAGAGTGGGTTTGGCAAGCAATTACCCCGATGCAGGACATTGGTAATTTGATGAGAATCTGCTGTGACAAGTCTGGACGCAGTGGAGGAGGCGTCCCCCCGGGTGGGGGGGTGGTGGGGGGGTGAGCGGCGCTGCAGCGAGTCGGGCCCCGTGGCTCTACAGGAGAAAACATGAGGAGTAATGTAGCAGTGAAATATCAGAGAGCTGCGAGGGCCCTCAAAAAACAAAAAGCTCCCCGAGTCACAGATCCGTGCAAACATACAGCAGATCTGTCACAACATACAGTGAGACGCCAGCTGAGCTCGCAGAGGTTCACAAGGTCAGAGCCGCGTCACAGCTTCTGCTTTTCTGCCTCGTTTTGTAACAGAGTGAGTGAGACGACTTTTACACAAACAGAGACTCGCACCAGAAACAGAGACTCGCACCAGATCATCACGAGAGTCAGATCCTGAACGTACAGCTCGTTCCCCTCCTGTCGAGCTGGAGCAGACGTCTCCGGTTCAGCATCTTAAAAACCTCTGTGTATAAAACTGAATCAGCTTTGTGGGCAGATGTGGGTGGTGAAACAGATGTGGTGGGCTTTCATTGAACTGACCCTGTTAAATGTAAATCCAGTCATGATGGAAGTTTCCTTTACGGGCGTCAGAGCAGCTTTACCTCCACACGCAGTGTCCATCAAAGCTGAGCGGTTCTCCGAGCAGCAGCTGAGAGGTTTACGACCGAGCTGAAGACCCGACTCGCCTGAATGAGGACAAGCTGGGGGATCTGAGAGAGAGAGAGAGAGAGAGAGAGAGAGAGAGAACGAGAGAATACGACGGTTTATAATGAAGACTGTGCAATTTTTCTGAATTCACTTTTCAGGGATGAGAATAAAACCTTCAGTCATACGTTTGGTTGAAGGATCACATGATCCTTACCTCGGCCAATGAGGATATGTTTTCACACTTGTCCGTTGGAACATGCGTCAAGAAAGAAAAATTTGGTTTCGTCTCAGAAACACAGAGACAGACATTATTCATATCATTCTTCTGGTTGAGTTATAGAAGTAAAGAACATAAATGCATCAATTTAAAATCAGACAGTGGAAGATGTAAAGTATGTGACTGCAGCAAAAGATCAGATTAATAAAGTCAGAAGTATCCGACAGTCTTTCATCTGGAAACTGCATCAAATTGAGTAGAACGTTACAAATGATTCTTCCATAAAAGAAACACTTGTGAGGACTGAGCAGACCCGGAGGTGTTTTTTAACCCGTTGCCATAGTTACCGGCTGAGGAGCAGAAGCTGCTCTCAGGTCCTGAGGTGACGGGAACAACCACATGCAGATATTTATTCTCAGACATTTCCGAGGTGACAGAACCTTTTACAAATGACTTCCCTCGAGCTGCAGCTCAAATAAAAGGCCAGAGTCCAAAAAATGGCTGCCAGCTTGTTTTGTTTCTTGAGGGCTCCTCTCTGCCGCCGCCGCTCATCCTCCGCTCGGTGTCTGGTTAACGGTTTTCTCTCCTCCAGAGTTCAGATGCTCAGACAGCTGGAGAGTGGGATTCCTGCTGATAGCAGGTGCTGCTGTCCTCTCGTCTCCGTTAAGTGCCTCCTCCTCTGCTCCTCCATTTTCATATTTCCATGCATGGCTGCCTTGACATTTAGTGTGGAGAAATTGACTGTTTTCAGGGACTCTCGGGGGAGCGCTGTATTACTTTGTCCTGTCAGAAAAAGATGTCATGAAAGGAAGGTGATGTCAGGTCCGCCAGGCTGTTTATTGAATTTACGGCGCCATTATTTCGCCACTCAGCATGATTGTATTCATATTATACCCTATCCCGCCAAGGTCGCCGGCGCACCACTTGCCAGTTGACCTTGCACTCTAAGCCCCTGGGGGGGGTGGGTTTAACCATAGAGACAGGGGCCCGTCAGATTTCTGCTTTGATGGACAGTCGAATGAAGCTCGCAGCTCAATGACACACCACTCAGTCCGTGTCGGAGCCAGAGGGGAGCGGTGGCGGCGACTGAGCAGCGGTGGCGACACAAGGTGACAACAGCTGCTTTACACCGCCGGCTCAACAAAGACCCTGTGCCCTCACATGTTGACCCCCCGCCGAGGTCACACCGGGTGGAATTGAACAACGGCGGTTATGTGTTGTCGTCCCATCACCAATCACAGATAAGGAGCTCAATCCAGCAGAGACGGCGGCCTCGTCTCGTCAGGGTGAGGTCACGGCTCCGGTTTGACTCCTCAGCCTCTGAGACCCTCTGGTTTATTATATTCAGGAGGAGTGGACGAAGAACGCAGAGTCACATGATGATGGCGTTCTCCAGGTTCATGTCACAGACGTCTCATCATGTTTTTACATATTTTCAAACCTGCAGAAATCTGTAGTTTTAATCAAGGAGACGTTTCATTCAGTCGCCTGTTGGTGGCGTCACATCCTCTTTGTGTCAGTGTTTGTCTGAGGAGTCAAAAGTGACAACTACTAACTCATGATGAAGACTACAACTCCCATCATCCCTCGCTGCTTCACTTCATCATCAGACTCCATCTTTGGGTTCGGTTTAGATTTTGAGGCAGAAAATAACATTGTGCCTTTAATTTGTTAAACTACTGCATCTTATTGGACTCTGGTCAGATCAATGTGTTTGAGTTCGACCCAAACCAGGAAGTTAAAGTCCAGACGTATCTGTAGCGTTGATGAAAGACATTTTCTACTTTTAGTCTCGTATCTTTGGATAACTCTCGATGTGCTGCTTCTTCTCCAGCCGACACCAAACCATGAAAATCACAAAATCTGTAGAGAAAGTGTTTACACCAGCAGAGACGTGTAGTTCACTCCCCGGTGTTAATGGTGGATTTTCTCCTGCCACGCGGCCGTGATGAATCCCTGCTCCCCCTCGTTCACTCCTGGACATATTCTCCAACAACCCGCCACAGACACATTATCAAATGGCAGCTATAGGCGGCAGTTATTTAAAGGTTGTCATGTAATTACTGCTCAGCGGCAGCTCTCATCTGAGGCTCTCCACACACTCAGGCTGTGCTCAGGGTCGATGGGGCCAGTGTTATCCGGCGCTCCTGGTTTACCATCACACAGAAGCTAATGGGTTTTATGGAAGAGACCTCGGCCAGGGCGCTTCAAAGAGTTCAGCTAATGCTCTCGTCCACAGTAAAATGGTAACATGCAATTATCGACGCCAAAATAACACCTTCATCCTCGTCCATTTGTGGTTCACATCCCACCGAGGATAACATCCATGTTCTGTAATTAGAGTCATTAGCATTTCTCCTTGGCAGGTTGCAGCGAGTCGTGTTGTTGAGCCCATGGATTTTATCCTCTTGATGTTTCACTCACAGAAAATAAATAAACCTCCACGTACCTAGAAATCTGGAGTTTTTATATTCAGAGAATCACAAACTGCCAAAAAGCTCCCGAGTGTTCCAGTTCCATCACATGCTCCACTGACACATCATGTATGTTCACCAATGTTTGAGGTGAACTGTGTCGGCAATTAGCACAAGAAGAACTCGCTGTTCTGCTCCATTTCCTCTGCACATGAAACAAAGAACAAATAAATGTAAATATAAAGTACAATGTTGTTCCAGTGGATTTGGTAGATTACAGGTTCACTGTTGCTACAGAGCGAACAGTGTCAGTGTCGTTACGTCCGTGTGGAATCTGTGATTGTTGCAAACCGATTTCCCTACGAGGACGAAAGAAGAATCCATCATTTATTTCCTTGTTTTGTTTCTGTCCTGTTTTCTTTAAGCTTCCTCTTCCTGCAGCAGCGACTCCTCATTACAAACCTCAACCTGCCTCTCGTTTAGTTTCTCCGCCGCAGCACAAGTTCTAAGAGCTTGAATTCCCTCGAGCTCTTTAATCGTGACTTTCCACCGACAGAATCTATCACTCTGATATTTCTATAATAAATGTGTGATCAGGTCCTGAGGGTTTGAGCTGAGTCTTTAAATCAGCCCGCGCCCGTTTCTCAAACTTCCACATGCATATTATTTATTCATTTTAATGCTCATTTCATTCATCAACCAAACAAACTAATTTCAAAGCAAACACAAAGTCTCTGAATGAAAAGAATAATCTTCTATAATCTTTGCCTCTTTCTCAACCTTAATTAACAAAACCCATGATTCATATGCATGTTTCTCATGAATCCACCTCGACTCCTCTCTTACTGGTTTGCTGTTGGATCGTTGTTGTGGCCCAGCAGCTCTTCACAGGACCGAACCATATATTCCCCTTCCTTTATTATGTGTAATGGAGTTTTAATGACGCTGCTGGTGGAGGAGAGAAGAATTAAGTGCACACCTGAGGTGTATTGAGTGCTGGTTTATCTAATGTATACTGTGGAGGCTTTGACTTCTAATGAAGAAACATTCATTCTTCTCGGTGGAACAGTACGAGCTGAGCGTCGCGGAGTCGATTCCCTGAAGCATCCGGAGGAAACTGAACACGTTAAATCAGTCGCTGAGACACTTTCAAAATAACCACATCAGCAGAAAAAAAAAGTTTCCAACAAATCATCTCGGCTTCGGTTCAGATGTTTAACTGAATCTGCAGCTTTGTTCACATTCTTATTAAATTCAAGCGGCTTTTGATTGAGAGACCCCTAGTGGCTGGAGTTACATGTTGTATGTTTAAAATAGCTGGATCAGCTCCTTTAATCGAATCTGCTCTAAAACTTAATGACTTCTTCCTTTGCCCAAACTCAACATTTCCAAAATTCTGCTACGAGACTGAAACGTCAATGAAAACATGAGCGTTGCCGAGGAAACAAAGAAAAGAACCTGATGTCATGTCGTCCACGTCTTCATGTGTTTGTGATGTTTTCTGCAGTCGTCAGTGATTTTCCAGTTTCTGAATGTCGAGATGAAACCAGGCAGAACAGTTCGTAAGGGGATGAACTCATTAACTGTGAAGTCTGATATTTACGAGCGTGAGAGATTCCTCACAATGTTAAGAAACATAAATAATAAGAAATGTGCTTTCATGCCTCACTCTCTGTCCGAACCCGTCTCGCTCCTATAAAACCTTTACGAGCTGCAGAGGGAGCTGCCAGGAGGCGTCGTCCCGGTGACAGCCAGCTGCTCCGTGGCGCCGCACCGCAAAGGGAGAAAGTTGAGACCAGGTTGAAATCTGATGTCCTTCACTTCTCTTCTTCTCCACAGCCGAGGAGGTAAAGAAATAAATAAAGCCTCAACTGCTCAGAAAACATGACTTCCTGTATCGCCGGGCGTGACAGACATGACAGGCGGAGCAGTTAAGCTGACACTCAGCCGTCCTCTCTGTCATGTCCAGAGCAGGGGGAGGTCAGGCGTCCTGACAGCAGCCGGACACGACGGGCAGCCTGACGGGTCACCTTCCATCCACCTCGCTAAACTACCAACTTCCTGACATAACTTCCTGTCGCACACGTCACCGCGGCGATCTGCCGACAGCCGCTGTCAGAGGAGGAGAGAGGGGGGGGGGGTCGACATGAAGGGAGACGGTGTCAATTAAAACTAATGACCAACAATAGAGGAGAGAGAGAGTGTGTGTGTGTGTGTTTGGACCAATTTGAGGGCCACAGTTGCCTTTTAGGTTCAGATCCAATAACCACTGATTTAATTGATCAATTAACCAATCATCAATCAATACTTTTATTATCAAATAAATAAATATATATATATATAATCAATCCTAATCCGGTCGCATACGATCATTTCAAGCTTCTGTTATGATACTTCAACATTTCCCATCATCGCTGGTCTGCATCATGAAGCATCTTTTCATTTCGGAGCCATGTTCTCAGGTTAAAGCCTTTGAAACAAGAAGAGCAGCTCCTCCTTCTGTTTGCATTCATATCTGAAGAAGAAGAAACTCTGTTTAATGAGAATAGTGACGGACGAAATGTGTAATTTGCTTTTCTGACACAAATTCAGACAGTGAACTTGTTGTGTCCGGCAAGAAGTCGTCTGCAGATTCCATCGGCCATTTTAGTTGAGCAGAGTTTAAACACAACATGTCCCGGAAATTAAAAACTAAACCCCAGAGCCTCTTGTTCACCGTCTTTTTTCAATTTACCCAAACTGCACTTGTCCTCCGTCTCTCACTTCCTTAATCTCTTAATCGCTCTGGATCATTATTTCTACAAGCGGAACAAAAGTTAAACATCTGAGAAAATCCTGCATTAAAACAAACTGTATGTTCTGTTAACACTGTAAAACCACAGAGGGGAAAAGGTTGAAGTGGCTGAAACTCAGATCAACAGTTTGATTTAACAGGAAATCATTTAGACTATTTTTTCTTCTCCAGCTCAACTACAACGTTTTACAGTTTTGATCTATTTTACATATTAAAAACAAACCGCTCGTGTGGCTGCAGCCAAAATGTGTCTTTGTAATTTCCTCAGTGTCGTTTTTAAAGCATCATCTTTGTTTCTGGAACTTGATCAATCTTCTGATCATTTACCCGTTTATTTATTTTCCCCGTCAGCCTCAAAAGAATCCGAATAATTTTCTGTCTGTTTTGGTTTTTGAAAGAGTTTAACTGGTTTGTTAACAGCAGCCGAGAGGAGGAGAACAGATTCCAGAGCAGAACACACTGACGGGCGTGAATACAAATAAAGTCACATGAAAGACTTTATGATGGTAATAAAAAATTAATCAAACACTGTAAAACTGTGGAAGGAAAAATATAATTACGACTCGGATCTTAAAGTCTTGAAGTGTGAAACTCTGCATGTGAATGAACAGAAGATGGTTAAATTCAAACAGGACGTTTCCTCCCAATCATCCGTCATCTTACCTCTGAACAACAATATCCATTTGATTTCTTAGTTATTTAACACTCGGAGTAAAGAGCTGAACATCCAGGTGAGAACATGTGAATCCTCTGAAGAGATCTGTTCCGATTCAGTTCAACAATCGATATGTGGATAAGACTCAACATGCACTGACAATCCTCCCTCATCTGATAGTTTGCATTAATTTCACACGAGCAGCTGGATGAAATATAAGAGGTTGATTTTTCCGAGCAGCAGCAGCAGCAGATGATCTGAAAGTATAAACAGCTCCAGATGCTTTTACTTGTAAAATCCTGTGTTGCAGTGACTCTGGGACGCTGCTTGATATTCCGAGCCTCCGTGTTGGCCTCGCTGACGTCCCTACATTCCGGCGCTCGCACCACGATCTCATGCAAAAGAGGAGGTGGAGAGCGGCAGTCGGCCGCCGTACCTCCACAATACCCTCCTCATTGAAAAGCACCTTGGGATAATGATGGAGCGGCTCCTAAGTGGCTCGGTGGTCAAGAGGAAGCGGGGCTTATCATGGTTACCACGGCAACCGGCAGAAGAGAACACCAGACGAACGCAGATGTCTCGTCTCTCCCCGCGTGCGCTCGCTCGGCCTCGTTAGGAAACAATCTGCAGCGGTTTTCATTTGAGAGCGGCGAGAGGAAAAACCCAGCGGAGGAACATTGCCTCTGAGCCGCCGATGGAGGAGAATGTTTTCTGCATCGCCTCGTGCTGAAGCAATTATTGGCAATTTCATCATCTATGAATTCATGAACTGGACTGAAATCAATTCGTCCCGCTGCCACACAGGAGACGAAATGAGCTTTAATTGTCGTCCCGCTTCCCGAAAAACGAGCCTCGTCCCCGTTCTGGGCTCAAATGAAGGTGCAGAGGTTTCAGCGGGAGAGACGGGAAATAACCTGGAGTTCATTCTGCTTTTATTATTTCAATTTGTGAGCGAGGCTGACAACATTTAACCAGAGATGGTCGACATTGGGTAGAGACACACAAAGGCCCTGGTCCATTAGAGAGCATGAGGGGGCCCTGAACACTGCACACACACACACACACACACTAACAGGAGTACTTAGCGTTTCTCTCTCGGTTGGAGCAGAAGCATTTATCAGTCACTCAGTGTAGATTTACTGTCGCTGGTGGAGGAAGCATTTAGACAAACTGTAGAAATGTTCTTCTCACGCTGGGAAACTGCTTCTGTTTTGCAGAAACTTTACTTTTCTGGAGCATCTTGAATATTTTTAATTGATTCCAAGTCTGGAGGAGACGTGATCAAGGGGAACTTTGCAGACATGATGCCTCTGAGGAACTTTACAATGTACAGGGTATATATTAAATTCTGCTCTGTGTAGTGTTATAAAGAATTGACTTTGTGGCGGATGAAACCAGGATCTGATTCATATGAAACCTCTCCTCACTTGTCCTGTCTGGATTCCAGCTGCGTTTCTTCGATCTCCCGACCTCGTTGTGGAAAAATCAAATGCAACTTGTGACATTTACCATCAGGTGGTTCGCCTGGTGCATACTCATGATGGGATGCACCACAGACTGACAAACGGACTGTGGGTGGAGCTAAATTAACAATCAGTTTAACTCCTTGATCACAGAAACACATTCAACGGTTCAGTAATTTAATTTAACTCTAATTTGACCTTTTCAAAAACCTCTGAATGTGGATGAATTGAGTTACTTTGTTCTAATCATCATTTTAATCCTGTGTTTCTTCAGAACCAGTAAATAACGTCGTAGTCCGACCCGAGCATGACCCAGCAGGCTCGTGCACATCACTGACTTCCTGAGGTTCAAGGCTGGACGCGCATCATCCGAGAAGTTGGACCAAAGGTGAAGAAGAAGGAAGTGGTTGAGGTTGTGACCATCGTGGAGAAGCTTCTCATGAGGTGTTGTCTGATATGTCAACATTTCCAACGGCCTGCGTTCCTTCAAGAACCTTTTTGCTGAGCTCGTCAGCGTCGAGTGCAAACGTCTGTTCTAAAAGAACTGGTTCAAACCCAAGAGGAAGGTTTTCATCGAATTCACAGAATGAGTTTATAAATAATGACGTAGGGTCAAGGAAAGGTCGACTGAACTGGTTTGTGATGACCTGAAGCATCAGGACAGAGAATAAACAGGTTTACGAAACTCTGATGCTAATAAACATCAACAAAATCATTAGCATCAGCAAATGTTGTGTAGAAAACGTTTAGTTTGATCAATGTCCCAAATCTCAACATGGAGGAGGCGGGGGGGG
Organism: Hippoglossus stenolepis; assembly: GCF_022539355.2. NCBI lineage: Eukaryota > Metazoa > Chordata > Actinopteri > Pleuronectiformes > Pleuronectidae > Hippoglossus > Hippoglossus stenolepis. The sequence continues at coordinate 27,036,897 of NC_061489.1, read as the reverse complement.
TTATGACCTATACTGCAGCCAGCCACCAGGGGGCGATCCAGAGGCTTTGTATTCTGGTAGCTGTCCTGTCGTCCATCTTTAGGTAAAACTGGACAAGTCTTGGACGTTTGATACTAAACAGGAATAGAGATGTAAGGTGCACATCGAGCCCGGCGGCGGCGTGAAGCTGCTGTTGAGCCGTTAAGCACCAATCTGGAGCCGATCATCCTAAAACAACCCCTGTCAGGCCGCTGGCAGCTCGACCTCTGGAGGTTTGAATCTGAAAACCGTCCGAACCGCTGCCGCCCACCTCCGCGTCCTCCTCACGTCGTATCGCCACCTCCTGAAAAAGCGTGAAAGGCTCTCGGCTCTCTCACGGGCCGAGTGACCGTTCGCCTCTTGAGCTCGACGCGGCCCGAGAGCAGCCGGGACATTTCTCCTTCTCCCGTCTTTTTCCTCACTGTCAAGCCAACCTGCGAGCTGATAATGGCTTTTCCCCATCGAGGATTCATCCCTCGTTCTCTAAGTTTCCCCCTGAATGCAAATACACTCCGTCACATCTCCCCCTCCTCCCTCCCTCCATCTCTCTCTTCTCCCCTCTTCTTCTGTAGAAGCATAGCAGAGGATTAGCAGCCATGCGTGACTGATGGGGAGAAGATACGCCATCAGAATAAGTTAGAAGAGGAAGATCTCTCCTTCTCCTCTCGAGTTCTGTGTGCATGAAAGGGAGCGAGCGAGGGGAGGGAGGCGCTCGCTCTCTGAAGTGTCATCCTCCCCGCTCGTCTCGTATGAAATAGGAATAAATGGCTGGTTGAAGTGGAAGGAGATTCTGTTGGGATGAATCTAATTCGCTGCATGTTTCCGTGGCTGGATGTGACGCCGCATCACCTGCTCGCAGCCCGAGGCCCTTATTACTGTCACCGCCTGACTCAGCCCGAGTGCGTGTCTGTCTGTCTGTGTGTGTGGTGTGTGTGTGTGTGTGTGTGTGTGTGTGTGTGTGTGTGTGTGCGGTTTTATTCCAACATGTGGAAATGAAATGGTTATAAAATCTCCGACACCTGCTCAGAAAGTGAATTTCATCCGAATGCAGCAAAAGGTTTTTAAGCAAATGTCCCCAAACAATCTGCAAAAAACTAAAAGCTTTGTTTATGTGGTGGATCATTATGGCTGAATGTTTACATCATGGACAAAGTCACAGCTCTTGATCCCCCTGGTGGCTGGCTGCAGTATAGGTCATTAACCCTGTCTCCTCCATGTTAGCAGATGGGACATGGACCAGACAAAATAATCAAAGAAGATGTTAAATACATTTTTCTCAAAGATTATCTGTCTTTTTTTGGTTCTTATCACACTAATGACTGACTTGCTATTGGTCGAGGGCGTGTGTGACATCATTAATGTGGCTCCACCCCACGACCACGACTACACAGGCTCTAACTCCAGATGACATCAAAAGCTGATGATAGAACAGCATCTACGTTATCGTCTGTGGGAGCCGCCACCAACAGCCGCTTCTCGCTGTCGACACGTAGCCGTCAGTAGTTCCTCTCGTAGGAAGATGATTGACGGGGACACAAGTGAATGGATGGATTTTTGCTGATGAGAAATCCAGCAGCTACGCCAGGTATCAAAAGTGACATACGTGAGATCTGCACGTCTTCAGGTAAGAAGTCTTCGTCCTCGTCCTAACACGTCCATGTGCTGATGTGTTCAAACCTGGAATCGTGTTAATGAAAACATCGTCCTCTCAATCCAGCTTCCATCTTTCAATCTGCTCATCAAGTCTCTAGTCCTGCAGCTAATTAAATGTACTGCACCCTCATTACCCAGAATCCCCTCTGTCACCCGGGACGCCTGCCGCTTTTCTTTTTAAGATTAATTGCCTCTCTTGTCGAGTGACACCGGCCTGAACTGGGCAGGAAAACAAGGTTTGATTGGTCAGCTGCTCTGGGATTGGACCTCATTGTCACATGACCTGCTGAGTCAGCAGGAGTGTTTACACACACACACACACACACACACACACACACACACACACACACATGATGACCTCTCCAGAGACAAACACGACCCCATTACAACAACCCCCCCCTCTCTCACTGGTTTTAAGTAATGAATGAGTCCTGGTCAATTATTGATCAGTTCACTGTTGATAAATACAGTAGAAAATCAGGGCGGGGCTTCATCTAACAGTCGTGTTTATTTGTTCCATATATAATTTCAATTTTTCACACACACACACACACACACACACACACACACACACACACACACACACACACACTTGCATAGAAACACCAGCCGTCAGAGGATCAGACGAGTTGGACACAAATCCTCAGGTTTAATAAGATAGAAAAGGTAAATTGAACTAATTTAATTTAAGGCCCCGACATATTCACACCTACAAGTGAGAGCTTATTTCTGCCATCTTAATTCAGAATTTGGTAAAATGTGGACATTATTATGGTTGAATATCAAATTAAAAGCAAATACGAATCAGAAAATATCCGACTCACCTACGTGTCCATATGCTGATGCCTTTTTTATTTTAGACGTTATGAGACCTATGATCAATGCAGCGTTTTTCTCTCATGTTGGTGAACAAACCTCGACTTCTTCTCTGACAGACCCCCTGCGGCTCCGGCGCTGATCCCAAGGAGACGACCTTGAACGTGACCTTCGATCACTAATCAGTTCATCTACGAATCTTCACACTGACCTCTAACCACCAGATGCTGATCAGATCATCCTTGAATCCAAGTGAATGTTTGAACCAGATGTAATAGTTTCTACAGGTGTTCGTGATGTGTCACCTTCTTAATGACGTGAGGTCGTCTTGACCTTTTGAGCATGAAAACGAGTGATTCTTTCAAGACGTTCTTGAGATATGTTCACAAAACGCGTACGTAAATACTGATGGACGAAGGCTGTCACGGGCAAAGAGGCATAAAAACACAATGAAACCATGAGCTGACATCCTCAGTTCAAATATTACATGTTGAAATACTTGTGACGCTTGTTAACACATGAGTCTGAATTGACTTCACTGCTCTGAGGTGGAAGGAAGCAGCTCTAATACAATGAGCTGTATTCCAGGTGGAGGATGATGGAGGAACCACTGTGGGGCCTCCCGCTGCTCAGGCAGGGGCCCATCAGGCGGACCTCAGATGGAAACTGTTCAGAAGGTCGAGTCTTCTGAGCTTTTCACAAAGTGTGGTATCGAATGTTTGACCTGTGTCTTCAGGCTGATGTTGGGGTTCTGTCCATTCATGAGGAGACGGGCGAAGAAATGAGATCATGGATCTGAATAAACTGAAATCTTCCTTCCTGTGAGATCCAGACGTTTGACTTCTTTGTTTGCTTGTTCTATAACTGGGAGAGTTTCATCAAGGATACATTAAGGTTATTATAATAACAGTTTGACCTTTGACCTCCAGTTTCCACTCTTACGACTCTTCTCTACATGCCGGAAGCAGTTTTTCCTCTTTTCGCCTGAAACTGGTATTAAAAATATCATCACCTGGCTCATGGCGCCACTTTGCGGCTCTGGCAGCTCTGAGGGTTTGGCGTCCGCAGCTCTGACATTACAGCCGCCGCCTCCCTGGGAGAAATCAGTGGCAGGAAGTGGCCCTCTATAATTACGGGCGGCCCTGCTGGGCGCTGATTGATGCCTCTTGATGAAGTAGTTCAGTGATTGAAGAGTAACGACACTCAAGAAAAATCTATAAGGGGCCTTTAACTGCTGCTGGAGAGGAGCGCCGGGATTGGCCGGCCTCCATTCCGCTGGTTAATCAGACGTTTGGCCACATCACGCGGCGGCTGAATGATAATCTTGACTCATCAATAAGATCGATCAATCACCTGATGGAGCGCCGACAGGCCGGAGCTCCTCACCTGCTGGGATTTCTTCAGCTCCATTCGGCTGCTCCTCTACTTTCACATTTCCCCGGTAAAGTGCAGCTTCCACACACGACTCAGGGTCACAACAGTAACACCTCCGTCACATTACTGCAAAGATATGAAGGAAACAAATGTAGGATGACGGTTCATCAGGATTTATCCACAAACTGAGGAACTGAACACACACACACACACACACACACTTTGTGGTTTTATCACATTCAAACAGCTTCCTCTTGACGCAAAGTTTCCTTTTATTGATTTGACAATTACACTTTTCACACATTAAACATTGCAACTTGTCCAACACGGTGATGATGAATCCGAGCCGGGACTCTCAGCTGTTTCCTGCTGAGACCTGATCACATCAGAAGTTCAGATTATTCTCCTGTTATGAATTACTCTGCATTTCCCTCTTGTGAGAGAGAAACGATCTATAAGTAACAAACTGGTTCTGATTTCACTGAGTTCAGACCGAACACGAAGCACTTTCCCTTTGACGATGAAGAGTTGTAAGTTAAAAATGCGTAAACCGTGATTCTAAATGAAGATGGATGATGTGACAGGAGTCGACGAATCAGCAAAGGCTACGCCCCCGACTGAAAAGAGCCAATCAGCAAGTGGCTGAGTGTCAGCGTCATCGTTTCCAAACATCTCAGTTTCTACCCGTCCAGAATAAAACGCCGCCCGGGAGTTTTCAAACTTAAAACGGCATCAGGAGTTTTTCCGTAGACGTTTGAAAACGAATGTAGCCTCAGTTTTATTAGAGCATTGAATGAACTGGAAGATTGTGTCAACATCCCAAAAGAAAATGGAACTTCCATTGTTCTTCTGGGCCTATTTCTTGTTTTTGTTTTATTGGTTGTAGATTTTACTTTTACCAACTCGACCTGTGAAGAAGTTTAATGAAGCTTTACGTCCCGACATCATATCAACAACCTTCGGTGAAAGATGAAAAGTCGTGTTCATCTTCTAAAAAAGTGAATTTCAGGAAACACCCACGAACGTGATGGTTCGGCTGAAGACGGTGAAACGGTGTCTCACCTCCGTCAGGTGCATTTTATTCTCGGTGGTATTTCACAGGATCGACTGGAAGCTCTGGGAGGATTCCTCCGCTCGGCCTCGCTTTCCTGAATCAACATGGCAGCTGGGTTTCTGCCGCCCCCCCTCCTCGCCGCTCAGTGACATAATCACATGCGCGACGGCCATGACAGGTAGACGTTAGCACCAGATTAGGGCTGTAATATTTTGGCATTAAGGTGAATTAATATAGAAATGAATATGGAAAATGCGGATAATTACCAACTCTGAGGCGCTCTGAGACGTTTTAGGGACACGTCAGAGGATTTTCTCTTCGCACTGTCGTCTTTACCCTCCCCTCACATCCCCCTTCCACCACACCCTGCTGTTTTCCTCTTCTTCATCTAGGAGTAGAGCAGCCTCAGTTCGCAGAGAGCGAGCGTACGACTGGTTGGAACATCGATTATCACGCAGCAGTCCTTGATGGAGCTGTTCGGCTTGATGCGTGTAATTGTGGTGTAATTAAACATTGACACAGGGGCTTTAACTGAGGCCCGTCAAACTCTGTGACCTTCTGACGGCTCGGGGATGTGAACACGTCGTCTGTTCCTGCTGGGGGGGTTGTGTGTGTGTGTGTGTGTGTGTGTGTGTGTGTGTGTGTGTGTGTGTGTGTGTGTGTGTGTGTGTGTGTGTGTGTGTCATGAGTTGGTCTCTGGGTTCTGCTCTGTGCATTGTCTCTCATCAGAAACCCGAGAGGTAACATGTTGTACAGACGCTGGAGAAGTCGTGGAGTTAAATCTTCACCAGCGACTCTCATCTGTTTGAAACCTGTCCGACCTTCAGCTGCAGGATGGAACCAGGAATCTGAAACACCTCCTGACTCCTCAACTTAAAGCAGACATGATGTTTCTGCTCCTCCAGTGGGTGATGTATTTTGTTTTTTGGAGCTTTGCAGAGCTTTTACATCCACAAACTAAGTCTAAAGGAAGTTTGACTGACACCCTTGGTTGTAGCTCAGCTGCCTGACGAGGTGTTTGATGAACCTCCGACAGTTTGAACAAAGTGTTTTATGAACATTTAAACCTTTGAAAGTAAAAACTCTCATGAGAAGGATATGTTTTCCACTGTAGTTTTTAAAACAAGTGTCACGTTGCAGTAGAAGCTCATTTACACCTGTGGAGGTGAGGGGCTGGGAGAGCACCCTCACCTGCTAGAGAGGATCAATCAGCGCAGGTGAGAGCTGTTAGCTGATTGGTCCTCGTGCTTAAAGGCAGCGTCTGCACTGCCTCAAGCGAACCAGAGACTCAGACACTGGAGAGACGCCGGACTGAGCTGCAAAGCCAGTCTGCTTTAAGTTGTATGTTTATGGATTAAATAAAGATGTTTAAGAGCAACACTTCCGTCTCTGGCCGTGTGTGGGAGAGCCCCGTGGCAAGGTCGATTGCCACACTGGCGCCCAACGTGGGGCTCCACACAGACACGGACCAGCAGGCGGAGTGGGAACTGGTTCGGAGGATGGGGGACCTGGTGACTGCGTACCGGGAGGAGAGCGCGAGGACCAGACGGGAGCTGGAGGCGCTCCTGAGGCAGGTGAAGACGGAGGCGATGACGTCGACGGATGCTCCGGTCTCCAACCCCCTTCCGGCCCCTGCACCAAGGCTGGCGGTAAAGCCAGCATCCCCTGTACCCGCACCAAGGTCGGCGGTGAAGCCGACGCCCCCTGTCCCTGCACCCAGGCTGGCGGTGAAGCCAGCGTGCCCTGTCCCTGCACCCAGGTCGGCGGTGAAGCCGACGCCCCTGTCCCGGCACCCAGGCTGGCGGTGAAGCCAGCGCCCCTGTCCCTGCACCCAGGCTGGCGGCGAAGCCAGCGTCCCCTGTCCCTGCACCCAGGTCGGCGGTGAAGCCGACGCCCCCTGTCCCTGCACCTAGGCTGGCGGTGAAGCCAGCGCCCCTGTTCCGGCACCCAGACTGGCGGTGAAGCCAGCGCCCCGGGCCCTGGACCCAGGCTGGCGGTGAAGCCAGCGTCCCCTGCCCCGCACCCAGGCTGGCGGTGAAGCCAGCGTCCCTGTCCCCGCACCCAGGCTGGCGGTGGAGCCAGCGTCCCCTGTCCCTGCACCTAGGCTGGCGGCGAAGCCAGCGTCCCTGTCCCTGCACCCAGGTCGGCGGAAGCCGACGCCCTGTCCCTGCACCTAGGCTGGCGGTGAAGCCAGCGTCCCTGTTCCGGCACCCAGACTGGCGGTGAAGCCGCGTCCCCGGCCCCGGACCCAGACTGGCGATGAAGCCAGCCCCTGTCCCGCACCTAGGCTGGCGGTGAGGCCGCCCCTGCCCCGCACCCAGGCTGGCGGTGAAGCCAGCGTCCCTGTCCCGCACCCAGGCTGGCGGTGAAGCCAGCGTCCCGGTCCCGCACCCAGGCTGGCGGTGAAGCCAGCGTCCCTGTCCCCGCACCCAGGCTGGCGGTGAAGCCAGGGCCCTGTCCCCGCACCCAGGCTGGCGGTGAAGCCAGCGTCCCCTGTCCCCGCACCCAGGCTGGCGGTGAAGCCAGCGTCCCCTGTCCCCGCACCCAGGCTGGCGGTGAAGCCAGCGTCCCCTGTCCCCGCACCTAGGCTGGCGGTGAAGCCAGCGTCCCCTGTCCCCGCACCCAGGCTGGCAGTACAGCCAGCGTCCCCTGCAGCCCCTGTTCCTGCGTCGGCGGAGAGACCGTCCCCTGCAGCCCCTGTTCCTGCGTCGGCGGAGAGACCGCCCCTGCAGCCCCTGTTCCTGCGGCGGCAGAGGCCGACACCGGCCCGGTACCTTTGCCGGGCGCCGGGCGGAGTCGCCACCTGGCCGGCCTCCGGAGACGCTGCGTACGTCGTCGCCCACCTGCTCGACCTCCTGAGAGCCTCGGTGGATGGACTTCTCTCCTGGTCCGGGGGGGGGGAGTAGGTCAGGCCGGGATAAATCCCTGGCCTGAAATTTGCGGTGGAGGTATGTGGAGGTGAGGGGGCTGGGAGAGCACCCTCACCTGCTAGAGAGGATCAATCAGCGCAGGTGAGAGCTGTTAGCTGATTGGTCCTCGTGCTTAAAAGGCAGCGTCTGCACTGCCTCAAGACGAACCCAGAGACTCAGACACTGGGGAGACGCCCGGACTGAGCTGCAAAGCCAGTCTGCTTTAAGTTGTATGTTTATGGATTAAATAAAGATGTTTAAGAGCAACACTTCCGTCTCTGGCTGTGTGTGGGAGAGCCCCGTGGCAAGGTCAATTGCCACAACACCATCATGGGATGTGGGTAGTAAACATCTGGAGCAATGAGGGAAACGCTGATGAAAAGTGAACCACTTCCCTTAATGTGAAGGAACAAATGTGTTTCTGCTTGTTTCCCTCTCGTCTTCCTTTTCGTCTCCTTCACTTCCCTTCATCGTAATCACCGGGATCATTTCTACCTCCTCTGTGGTTTGAGTCCTGTGAGCATCACCTGAGGTGGAATCTAAAATGTAAATGCATCTAACTCTTTGTGTTTGTGCAGCTCGGTGTGTTTTCCAGTGGCAGAGGAAGCACATCAGCAGGTAGAGAAGGGAGACGCTGCCTTGCTGCTGCTGCAGAATCATTTCCTTGTGTATTTACATGCAAATTCGCCCCCTCCGCTTCCTCTCTGCAGCCACAATGGAGCTCGACGAATCACTGTCTCATCACAGAAAGATGGATTTCATTCCTGGGTCTGGTGGATGTGGAGGGAGACTGAGTGGAATGCGTATGTGCCGCTCTCTGCAGCTGCCACGGAGCCCGACTCCTCGTCCTCCATCATGGACGGAGGCAAACAGCCCCGGCCCTTTTTAGCATTTGTGCAAATGTCAGAGAAAAGGAGGTGGAGGAAACTATGAAACAAACCTCCCTCAGAAGAAATGTGTGTTCTGGTGCTGCCAGTCACAGGACTCTCCTCCCACAGAGGAAATTAGATGGGTTTTCAACTTGTTTTCTTACGTGCACAGGACGTCTCGTCGCTTACTGGCGCACTGCAATGAATCCTGGGATAGGTTGGAACGAAACGGATCCACCCGTTGTTGCTCTGGAACTGAAGAACATCAGAATCACATTTAAAGGAGCCTCTGAAATGGGACGAGAGTGTTTTGGTGATTTGATGCAGTCGCTCTTCACATGCAGCTCCTGCACTGATGCAGCTTCTTCGTGCTGTATCATCATATATTTTCTTTATCCAAGTCATCACTGAAGTTTTATTTTATTCTAAACACTTCATTTCCTTTGTTAAAAGCATTTTTCTGTGAATTAAAATAACTTGGCAGGTTTGTTTGGGGTAAATGAAAAACAACAAAAAAGCAGAAGTATAGTTTCACAAAGTCTGTTGGTGAGCGTGTGATGTAATTAGTTTCCTTCCTGAATTATCTGAGCCTCGTTTGAGTCTTTTCAGCTTCGTGTGTTTTAATGAAACGGGAAACAGACGTTCAGGAGTCAGACCGGAGACACAAGAGCCATCGAGGGCCAGTTAATGAAAAGTCATCAGTCATTGGTCCAAACAGAACCTAAAGATCCCATCTGGTTTCTGCCACTCACCGAATCCCCCCCCCATCTTTGGTTTTGGAAACTCACCAAACAAGAATCCAATTCGGACGCTAATAAGGTCCGATTGAAAGTTGATGTTGTCTGGACGTTTAACGAGCAGCCGTCTCCTCCCTGAGCGGAGCAGCACTCCTGATAGAAAACAAGGTTTTCCCTGCCGGAGACGTTTCCCCTCCGGCCGCCGCCGACCCGGCCCCGATCCAGATAACATCCAAGTCACCAAAGATTAGCGAAGGCTTCGCTCTGTGAACAAAACCACCAGAGACTCTGCTCAGAGAAATCCAAAAACAGAGCGAAGGAGCAGCTCTGGCCGTCTGCTCTCCCCCTGCAGCACTTCTCTCTTCTGGAGTTTGACAGGAACTTGGCAGGTGACTCCTCGCTGGAGTCCTCTCCGCTGGTTTCCCCCACGATGCACCTGGCTAACTTCCATTCAGGTTCAACTTTAGCCCTCCCAAGGTTTTCCCGTATGTAAGAGAGAGAAATGTGACATCACTGCCGACCTCCTGTTCCTGCAAAAACCCAAACTGCTGTTTTTAAATCCTCACACATCTGAAATGAAACTGGCAATGATTGTGATAAAGTATCAAGAGT